>NC_132880.1:300064-432564 GCF_030463535.1 Salminus brasiliensis
TTAATATTGTTGTTCTTTTAAATCTATAGCGGAGCAGGCGCGCGCAGTGTGATGAGCCAATATTAATATGAGTTAAATTATAATTCCTATTAAAAGTATCAGTATAATTATTACTGTGGTGCAAAGTTTGGATTTTACTAATAACTTTTACACTTTTTTTTGTTTTAAAAGGTAAAAAAAATGTATTTAAGATATTCTTTTATAATATAATAATAATAGTAATATGATATACTACTTTAATCATAATAATAATTATTATAATAATAATAGTAATAATAGTAATTTCAAACGGTTACTACGGCGTTTACTAAACAATATAATGAGAAATAAACAGGGGTGTATAAACAGTTCTGAATTTAAACACTGTTGCTTTTCACTTGATTAACTTTATACATTTATTTATTTATATTTTAAACATTTGTTTATTAGTTTGTTGAATTTATGCTTGATTTAATATCAACATTGAGCAAAGAGTTTAAAGATGAAGAGCTTTTAATTGATTTGTTTATGTATTTGTTTGTTTATTTGTTTGTATTTAAATGTACATTTCCACCCAGTGCAGTGTTTACTCAGACAGAGCAGAGCAGTGAGACCCACAGCTAACAGTGCTCACACACTCAACCCCGGCCCAGTGTGTGTTCAGCTTTAGTGTGTGTTCAGCTTTAGTGTGTGTTCAGCTTTAGTGTGTGTGTTTTCAGGTGTGTGTGTGTGTGTGTGCTCAGGTCTGGTGTGTTCAGGTTCGGATTGTGTGTTCAAGTTGGTGTGTGTTCAGGTTGGGTGTGTGTTCATGCTGTGTGAGTGTGTGTGTGTGTGTGTGTGTGTGTGTGTGTGTGTGAAAGTTTTTGCCCCTGAGAGAGTGGGGGGGGGGCAGATTTGGTGGCTGGCACGCGGGAATTAGGGGCACATAATTAGAGAATTACCCAGCGGAGCGCGAGACACTCAAATATGCAGAACAGGGTCACACAGTCCAATACTGCTGAATAAACAACAACAACACAATAAATAAACAATAAACAACAACACTGTAAATACACAATAAACACAAGTGCATCATTCACGCAGAGATGCTGTAGTGTAGATAGTGTAGTGTAGTGCAGATAATGCAGTCCAGAGGTTGTAGTGTAGTATAGATGGTGTAGAATATATGTAGTATAGAATATATGGTGTAGTATAGATGGTGTAGTATAGCTGGTGTAGTATAGCTGGTGTAGTATAGATAGAGTAGTATAGATGGTGTAGTATAGATGGTGTAGAATATATGTAGTATAGAATATATGGTGTAGTATAGATGGTGTAGTATAGCTGGTGTAGTATAGCTGGTGTAGTACAGACGGTGTAGTATAGATGTTGTAGTATAGATAGTATAGTATAGATGGTGTAGCATAGATAGTGTAGTATAGATGGTGAAGTATAGATGGTGTAGTAAACGGTGTAGTGTAGATGGTGTAGTATAGATAGTATAGTATAGATGGTGTAGTATAGATAGTGTAGTATAGATGGTGAAGTATAGATGGTGTAGTAAACGGTGTAGTATAGATGGTGTAGTATAGATAGTATAGTATAGATGGTGTAGTATAGATAGTGTAGTATAGATGGTGAAGTATAGATGGTGTAGTATAGATGGTGTAGTATAGATAGTATAGATTAGATGGTGTAGTATAGATAGTGTAGTATAGATGGTGAAGTATAGATGGTGTAGTAAACGGTGTAGTATAGATGGTGTAGTATAGATAGTATAGTATAGATGGTGTAGTATAGATAGTGTAGTATAGATGGTGAAGTATAGATGGTGTAGTATAGACCGTGTAGTATAGATGATGTAGTATAGATAGTATAGTATAGATTGTGTAGTATAGATAGTGTAGTATAGATGGTGTAGTATAGATAGTGTAGTATAGATGGTGAAGTATAGATGGTGTAGTATAGACGGTGTAGTATAGAATATATGGTGTATATATGGTGTAGTATGGATAGAGTAGTATAGATGGTGTAGTATAGCTGGTGTAGTATAGCTGGTGTAGTATAGATAGAGTAGTATAGATGGTGTAGTATAGATGGTGTAGTATGGCTGGTGTAGTATAGATAGAGTAGTATAGATGGTGTAGTATAGATGGTGCAGTATAGATGGTGTAGTATGGCTGGTGTAGTATAGATGGTGTAGTATAGACGGTGTAGTATAGATAGTGTAGTATAGATGGTGCAGTATAGATGGTGTAGTATAGCATATGTATGTAGTGTTGCAGTGCTGGAGTTTCAGTAGCTCTACACCCACATTAAAACCCCTACTGAACACTACAGCTCTGTTCAGCTCAGCAAGAGGGGGAGGACACCCACCCCCACACACACACACACACACACCCCCACACACACACACACAGTAAATAATTACATACATTAAATAACAATAATTGAAGAGATGATTTAGACCAATAAGATTACATTAACATCCGGCAAACATACAGAAGAAGATATATGGTATATAATTAGCCCTGGAATAGGTTTGAAATAGGCAATGGTTCTGGAATGGTTCTGGAATGGTTCTGGAATGGTTCTGGGGATGAGCGGTTTAAATATGACTGTGACTGTACTATAGTGGAGTGTGCTGGAGTGTGTGTGTTATGCTGGTATTGATAATGAATTGATGAGCGTAGGGGTCAGGCTCTTCTGCGGCCTCCTGAGCTCTGCTGTCTTAGTGACGGCCTGGTCTTGGGTGTCACTCTCTGTGATGCGATCCCTTCACTCTGTGGTGTGATTAAAAGAGTGCTGGAGGATGGAGAGAGAGCTCGCAGGGTAACCCTACTCCTGAATCTCCAGCTTCTACAGTTCAGTTACTGACCATTGCGCAGAACCAGGTTAAAGCGTGTTACAGCTGAGAGCTGAGAGTGTACTGATGTCTGTAGATGTGCCGTGAGGCTAAAAGAGAAGCTAAGCTGTAGCGGTCGGGTGGGAGTGAATAGACAGAGTGAATGAGGTTGTAGCGAGCAAACACTGGTCAATTCAGCACACATTTCCTAAGGTGTGTCTACACGGCAAAGTTAGCGCTTAGCTTGCTGCTGTGGTGTGTATTTTGTTAATGTGCAGTGTAACAAGTTTTCCAGTTGACCCGTGTTCCAGTATTCCAGTGAACCAGTGAACACAAACACAGTACAACTAGCAGGGAAATGCTAACTGCCCGATCACATGAAACAATGAGCTATAAAAAACAAACAAAACCAAAACAGTCTGAAATAAAATCTAAAATAAATATAAAACAATAATCTAAAGTTAAAGTAAAAAAAAAAAAAAAATATATAATAGAAAAATAAAACAAACACATTAAATAAAGAAAGAAATAAGATTAAAAATACAGTCAGATATAATATTTAACAAAAAAAAAATAGTAAAGAATGAAATAGCATATATTTACGCAGTATATACACAATATAGAAATGAATGAATAACAGATAATCAAGTTTCTCTGTGTTGATTCTGTGAATTTGGTCGCTTTTATTCAGAAATGAACATATATTAGGGTTTGAAGACGTACAATCTAAGCTCGAACAGAGCTGTGGTACAATATAGACTGAAAGCTAGTCATCTAGTCCGTCAGTGAGCAGGTAGCAGTCATATTTCCATTAAATGGGAAGGGAAGAACATTTCCCAGAAGGTTCGAGTGTCCTAATATTTCAGTAACTCTATCAAATATCTGAATTAGTCAAGAAATTAGTCTCTTATTTGAGCTTCAGTGTTTTTAGTGTGTGCTAGTGTGTAAAGTTAGCTTTTAGTGCTAATGCTGGAACTGTGAAGATGAAGAGTAGTCGGGCCCGGCTGTCGTGGTTCTAGACTGAGCAGAACAGCTCAACAGCAGAACCGAAAGCTCTCCGTACCTTCTGACTTCTTCAGTTTGCTATAGTCGGTCTAGGCTGGTCACCTAGTCGGAGAGCGGTTAGCGGCTGTACAGGGTTTACATTTGAGGTCGGAAATTTCCAAGAAGGGCCGAGTGTCCCAGAGTTTAGTAAAACTGTCCTACTTCATTAATGAGGAAACGTCTCATATGAGAACTGCAGATTTAGGTTTTTAGGAGAGTTCAGGTCACAGAACTAGCTTTTGGATGCTAATACTGGAGAAAGAAAGCTAAATGTGAGGCTAAATGTGAGGCTAAATGTGAGGCTAAAGTGTCAAATCAAGCTGTAGTTCTGTACAGAGCTGTAAATAAAGCTGCAGCTTAGTTTACCAGCAACGTTTACCAGCACATCTGCATAAATTAAGTGACACAAACGTTTATAAACGCATTATAATAAGCACTGTATTGTTTACATGTGATTAACATTTTAACATATTCAAAAATGAGATTTTTTAAAGTGTCGCTACGGAAAAAACGTTTTTTCTTCAGAGAAATCTTTATTTGCTAACACTGGTGACGACTGGAGCTCAAAATCAAAACTCGACGAAAGTGAAGTGTCTTCAGATCTGAGCTGTAATGGATCTGGACAGAGCAAAATAGCATGTAGCCACGCAGAAAGCTACAGCTCAGGCCTCTACCAGCGAACACTGACCAATTCAGTGGCACAAACACACACACACACACACACACACACATGCGTGGTTAGTGTTTCCTGCAGCGGCCCGCCCGCGTGTTTACCCAGCCGGGGCCGTATGAAGCGGGGCCCTGTGCTGCTGCGGACGCGGATTATTCCAGCACTCTCCCTCCGGGGAGCTTGCAATAACTGCCAAACCTTAAACAGTAGCTTGTTAGCGGGAGACAGGCCTAAGCTAGAATAACACACACACGCGTGCACCGCGGCGGCCGGGGCACACTGACGCCACCGTGTGATTGCGACGTGGCCCTGAAATACTGAAATGAATTATGAATTCATTTAGCTGGGCCTTCTGCTGCGCTCGTGGCGATAGCTCCACCTGACCAGGCTCGCTCTGTAGCTCTACATTAGATGCTAAGGAGGGAGTTCAGTGACGGCTGTCTCAAATCAATCCCCGATCACTGCAGGGCTGAAGGCTGCTTCAGCTGAGGGGACTACCGTCTGAATGAGGGCTAACATGGCGTCTGTCTCTGTGCTGCTAGGCTGCTTTGGCTAAGGTCTATTCATGCAGCCAGTGCGTTAGCAGTTAGCTCGATGCTACAGGATGAGTGTGTAGTTTATTTCTGATGTTTCCTGAAGGGCTGAAGTGTCCCAACATTCCAGTAAATCTAGTCAGCCATTTTCTAGTGTGACTAAATGTATTAGCCTAGCGCGCTGGAATGACCCCCCCCCCCTTTCCTACGAATGCTATCAAAAATGAGTGGCCTAATTACATTATAAAAATGACCAGATTTACTGAAACATTAGGACACTCAATCCTTCCAGAAAATCTGTGACGTGACGTATGAACAGTCTAGACGTTTCATTTGAACAGAGATCTGCCTGCTATCACAGAACGCAGCTGCTAGAGGGCTAATCAGGGCCTTTATATATCCGTCTTTACTGGAGACGAAGGGCTTGTAGCGCTAAGTGTAGTCCATAGTTTCCCAATGTAGGAATTCTCAGAAATGAATTAAAACTGTATATCATATGTACCAAAAGTGGAACAGTTTACTACAAAGAGATTTCTAATTATTATTATTATTATTATTATTATTATTACATTATTGCAAATATCACATTATTAAATTGAATTATTTTTTTTCTACAAGGCAGACTAGAATATATATATATATATATTCCAGCATGCATTATATATTATATTCAATAATAATCTAAAAAAATATATTATAATATTATTATTATTGAATATAATATATAATACATGCTGGAATATATACACATATGCATCTAAATATATATATATATATATACTCTAAGGGACACCTTACAAAATGATCTAGACCCCGTTAGGGAACAAGGATGTGATTTATAGGGGACAAGGGTGTCTCCATATTGGACTAATCTGGTCAGTTCTCTGTACAGTATTTTCCTACATAGTGAGCTAGGGGTCAGTTACAGATATAGCAAGGCTTTCTTGAGGTTAAACCTCCTTCTACTGTTTTTCTTTTCAGGGCAGTTCAGCAGATCTTTCAGTGGAGGTGTTTGAGGGGAGATTGCATGAAGAGACGTCACACGAATGGAAAGGACTTTATGAGGGAACAGAGTCGCCCACATGGCCAAAACAGCCCAGTAAAGGGTTGACAGACACAAACAAACACAGATTAAACACTAAGACCTTGATTCAGTCTCCAAATCAAGTGGACGGTGTCCAGCTGAGAGAGCGCTACAGTCCAGCAGCCGTGTGGAAGTTCTGTCCTGAGAGAGTGTGAGCGAAGATGTCCGGAGAGGAGCAGAGTCTGTCTGAGGTGGAGATGAGTCCAGGAGTTTCGGATGACGGTCATTCCATGTCCCCTGGTCACTCATCCCACGCTGCGGGTGGGGGCGACTCCCCCCTGCCTGGCCAACAGGCGCAACTGAGCGGCGAGGAGGCCTCCAGGGTGTCCGGCGGTCTCCCGAAATCGGAAGAGGAAGACGACCGCTTTCCCATCGGGATCCGTGAGGCGGTCAGCCAGGTGCTGAATGGCTACGACTGGACGCTGGTGCCCATGCCGGTCCGCGTCAACTCGGGCAGCAAGAGCAAGCCGCACGTCAAGAGGCCGATGAATGCCTTCATGGTGTGGGCGCAAGCGGCGCGCCGGAAACTGGCTGACCAGTACCCGCACCTGCACAATGCAGAGCTCAGCAAGACACTGGGCAAACTGTGGAGGTGAGGTCAAAGGTCATTTCAGTATTTCATTCAGAATTCAGTAAACAAAACAAAAAACTTTACAAGCTACACTACATGCATTCAGCTACTTTAAGATGCACTTATTGCTGACACAGATGTGCAAATGCACACACAGCTTGTCTAGTCCCTGTAGAGAAGAAGTACTGCCAATAGAATAGGACTCTCTGGAGCAGATCAACATCATGACCCTATTGGCTCCATGCTGCCTAATAATGCCAGGCGTGGGCTAGAGGGGTATAAAGCCCCCCAGCATTGAGGAGCTGTGGAGCAGTGGAAGAACTGTGTTCTCTGGAGTGATGGTGGTGGAGCTCCATCCAGTACTTTTGGGATGAGGTGGGGGTGATGAGGTGGGGTGGTGATCATCATTCAGCATCCTGACCTCACTAGCACTCTTAGCACTGAATGCAATCAAATCCTCACAGCAATGCTCTACTCCAGAATCTAGTAGAAAGTCTTCTTCTCTGGACAGTAGAGACAGTTACTCCAATAAAAGCAGGATCAGCTCTTTAATACCCTTGATTTCAGAAGAATGAGCAGATGTCCCAATACTTTTGTCCGAAGTATAAGTAATAATAAAAAACTGTAATTATTTATTTACAAACAAACAGAAGAGTGTGTAGAGGACTACCATTGTTAATGATGAGAGGTACGGTGTATTATTTGAATCGGGTGGGTTTGAAGGCCTGAAACAGCTCATTGCACACACACACACACACACACACACACACAGTTGCGCTGAGGGGCCGCTGTGGCTGTTGTTTTGGGGGGTAAACAGAGCTGGCACTGAAGCAGGACGGACAGTGGAGTGTTTGGCTCACACACACACACTCTCTGTGACCTTTCTGGGAACGTTAAGCACGCTGGTCCAAACACAGTCCAGCCTGGCCAGATTAACATGAACAGCAGCGGCTCACGAGGACAATCCTCACCAGCACCAGCGCTGACCGGCCCAACGGTCAACATCGCCTCTAAAACACACACTGTGCTAGAGAGTGTGTGTGTGTGTGCTGTAATGCTTGTCATTCAGCTCGTTAGTTAATGATGAGACATTAGGAACCCACCAGCACTGAAACGAGGCTACTGTAACACTGTCTATAACACTGTCTATAACACTGTCTACAACACTGTCTATAACACTGCCTACAGCACTGTCTATAACACTGTCTATAACACTGTCTACAGCACTGTCTATAACACTGTCTATAACACTGTCTACAACACTGTCTATAACACTGCCTACAGCACTGTCTATAACACTGTCTACAGCACTGTCTATAACACTGTCTATAACACTGTCTACAGCACTGTCTATAACACTGTCTATAACACTGTCTACAGCACTGTCTATAACACTGTCTATAACACTGTCTATAACACTGTCTACAGCACTGTCTACAGCACTGTCTATAACACTGTCTATAACACTGTCTACAGCACTGTCTATAACACTGTCTATAACACTGTCTACAACACTGTCTATAACACTGTCTATAACACTGTCTACAGCACTGTCTATAACACTGTCTACAGCACTGTCTATAACACTGTCTATAACACTGTCTACAGCACTGTCTACAGCACTATCTATAACACTGCCTACAGCACTGTCTATAACACTGTCTATAACACTGTCTACAGCACTGTCTATAACACTGTCTATAACACTGTCTATAACACTGTCTACAACACTGTCTATAACACTGCCTACAGCACTGTCTATAACACTGTCTACAACACTGTCTACAACACTGTCTATAACACTGTCTACAGCACTGTATATAACACTGCCTACAGCACTGTCTATAACACTGTCTATAACACTGTCTATAACACTGTCTACAACACTGTCTATAACACTGTCTATAACACTGTCTATAACACTGTCTACAACACTGTCTATAACACTGCCTACAGCACTGTCTATAACACTGTCTACAACACTGTCTACAACACTGTCTATAACACTGTCTACAACACTGTCTATAACACTGTCTACAACACTGTCTATAACACTGTCTATAACACTGTCTACAACACTGTCTACAGCACTGTCTATAACACTGTCTATAACACTGTCTATAACACTGTCTACAGCACTGTATATAACACTGCCTACAGCACTGTCTATAACACTGTCTACAACACTGTCTATAACACTGTCTATAACACTGTCTATAACACTGTCTACAACACTGTCTATAACACTGTCTATAACACTGTCTACAACACTGTCTATGACACTGTCTATAACACTGTCTATAACACTGTCTATAACACTGTCTACAACACTGTCTATGACACTGTGATGTTTTTGGCATTAGTGGGGCGGGGTGGGGGGATTTGTATTTATGATATTTATTAGATTTCTTTCTTTTATTTTTTGTCATTTTATTTTAATTAAAAAGAAAATGACATAAACTTCTGATTTCCTTTTTGATCTCCTTTCCTGAATCTGTAATTAAAAATCATCACAACTAACAATAAGAATTCCACACCAAATGTGTGTGTGTGTGTGTGTGTGTGTGTGTGTGTGTGTGTGTGTGTATAAAGTGCAATTCTATGCTTCAGGTCTATTTTAGCTGCTTGCTGTGAGCGGCCTGCCACTAAAAGCTTGAGACTGTGAAACTGTTGTTGACAGTCAGTTAAAATGAGCTAAAATCAAACCAGCTGTCTTTCAAACCTCGTACAGTCTCCTGATTTACCTCATTAGACTGTGTTAAACAAAGCTTGTGTGTTTGTGTGTCTCAGGCTGCTGAACGAGAACGATAAGAGGCCGTTTATCGAGGAGGCGGAGCGTCTGAGGAAGCAGCATAAGAAGGATTACCCAGAGTATAAATATCAGCCCCGCAGACGCAAGAACGGTAAACCTGGGTCCAGCTCCGAGCAGGACGGCCACACGGACTCCGAGGTCAGCCACAGCCAATCGCATTACAAGAGCCTCCACCTGGAGGTGGCCCATGGAGGGGGGGCGGGGTCTCCCCTGGCTGATGGACACCACCCACACGCTGCAGGTGAGGCACTGGCTCCGCTCACAGGCACGATAACGGTCATCACACAGAGGGTGCACAAATGTAAATACAGTCCCACGTTAGCCAGAGTATTTCCTGTTACCATAGCGACGCGGTAGACAGCGCTGGGAGTTAATGGTAAATATATCAAGCAAGCACAAACACGATTTGATTGACATGAGTCATTCGGTAACATCACCGACTGATAGACAACATCACTGATAAAACCAGTTAACTAACAGCACTGAACATCCACCTGGTTCCTCTATGAAGCTCCACTGGGTCCAGACACTTCACACAACTGTACGAGGCTCAAAATGAGGACACACAAGAACCCAGTTCAGTATTTTTCACAGTATAATGGTTATTGGTCCCAATCCTGGAGACCTGATGCTCTGCACATTTTTGTGCCATCCTGCTGCTGCTCGCGTGACCCAGCTCATAAAGTCCCTGATAATTAGATGATGAGCAGAATCAGGTGCATTAGATTAGGGGAAAACACAAAAATGTGCAGAGCATGGGATCCACAGGACTGGAATTGGGAAAAAACGCATCACAACTGAGAGTGTACATCCTACAACATATGCACTGTCAGTACATCTTGTCACTTTACACTACAGGAAATGGAGGGGGCGCTCTATAATGCTCTATAATGTTCATCTGATTCTAATTGTCATTCTGACGAATTGTAATACATTATACGGAATATAGGGGGCGATATGGCTTCTGTCTCTTAAGGCCTAAAGCATTTCCTCTAATCAAAATGTTTTTATTGATCCAGGTCCAAACCACAGCCCCCCAACCCCTCCCACCACTCCCAAAACAGAGCTCCAGGGCGGCAAATCAGGTGAGGGGAAAAGAGAGGGTGGGGCTAGCAGCCGAAGTGCTCTAGGTGTGGGGTCGGATGGAAGCTCCACCTCTTCTTCTGCATCCGGCAGCGGCAAACCGCACATCGACTTCGGAAATGTGGACATTGGCGAGATCAGCCACGAGGTGATGGCCAACATGGAGCCCTTCGATGTTAATGAGTTCGACCAGTACCTGCCACCCAACGGCCACCACCAGCAGGGCTCTGGGTCGTCTGCCAGCTCAAGCTCCACCCCTTACTCCTACGGGATCTCCTCAGCGCTAGCGGCAGCTAGCGGTCACTCAGCTACCTGGCTGTCCAAACAGCAGCAGCACTTGGGCTCGGACAGTGGCGGGAAGACACAGATCAAGAGCGAGACGCATTTTACCAGTGAAGCCACGCCCACCGGGTCCCATGTGACCTACACACCGCTCAGCCTGCCGCACTACAGCTCCGCCTTCCCTTCACTGGCCACCAGGGCGGCACCATTTGCCGATTATGCTGAGCACCAAGCGTCCAGCTCCTACTACGCCCACTCCAGCCAGGCATCTGGCCTCTACTCCGCCTTTTCTTACATGGGTCCCGCCCAGCGGCCTCTTTACACTGCCATCACTGACCCCGCCTCTGGCCCCCAGTCACACAGCCCCACCCACTGGGAACAGCCGGTGTACACCACACTCTCTCGACCGTGACAAACACACCCACACACATGAACACACCCCGCCAGAGACGGACACATAGGCACAGGCGTAGGGATGATGATGGTGGTGGTGATGATGATGATGATGATGATGATGATGAGGATATCAGCCTAAATAGGAACTGAATGGCTTGAATGTGGAAGCAACTCTGATACACCACAATCACACACACACACACACACCCTGTCAGAGACTAATGCATGGGGATAAAGATGATGAGGATGAGGATGAGGAAAACGATGAAGATGGATAAAATGGACCTGATTTAGGACATTAGGACAAGAGCGAGGGCGGCATAGAGAACAGGTCACTTATGGGGTAACAGTGTAACTCACACCACACACTATCACACATTAGCAGAGTGGTGTGAGTGCGTTACATTAATACACTCTGGTGGTGATCAAAAACAAACAGAACCTTTGAAGTGAAAGTTCATCAAAAACAACAAACTTCCCTCCTTTTAACAAGTTTCAGCCAAGACATGTCTGGTGTTTGATGTTTGGTTCTTTACTTTTAAGCAACCTCCTGTAATCCCGTACCAACGTCTTAGCGACACCATAGCAATCACCTAAGATACCATAGCGAGTGTCTGCAACCGGCCGAGGTACCACAGCAGCCATGTACTAACATCCTATCAACCACTTACAACACTCATGAAACCGCATAAGAAGGGAATATCAACCAGACTACTATAAAAACTATCTAATCACCCTGGCAACCGCCTAAGGTACCACAGCAGCCATATACCAACACCCTAGGAACCACCTAAAGAAGCCATAGTAATTGCCTAGCAACCACCCCTCAACCACCTAGAAACCACCTGAGGCACCTGAGCTGCTATGTACCAACACCTAGCAACCAGCTAAGATACCATAATAACTGCTCAGCAACCACCTGAGATATCACAGCAGTTATGTTTTGAGACCCAAGCAACCATTTGAAATACCATAGCAACTACATAAGAACAATATACCAACAACTTAGACCATAAAGACAAACTCCACTGGAGCCACCACAGCAACCAAGTAACAACACCCTAGCAACCAGCTGCAGTACCACTGCTTAAAGTGCCGAGTACTTAAGTGCTAATGTTAAAGGAACCACCTTTCAGACACCAAACATCAAAGCCAAACCTCTGCCATGCATGCCCCGGCTGAGGGGAACGTTTGGGGGGAAAAGTGTAAAAATGACAATTACTGCTGAAATAGAGTAAATAGAGTCAAACTCTCTCTCTCACACACTCATACACACACACACACACACACACACTCTCATACACACACACACACACACACACTCTCACACACACACACTCTCAGGCCACAAATACAGAAAACAGCACATCGTATAACTGCTGCAGTTTCAGCTCACGTTCCTGACCAAAGGTTTGAGACCAAAACTTTACACACAGAGAAGTCCAGCAGCCGCACTGTTAGCCCACTACCTTCAGCCAAGCCCCTCAGTGCCCCCCAACACCCTCCCCCCAACACTCCCTCCACTCGGCCCAATGGTCCATTCTTTCCGCTCCAGTTTGGCCAGATTTGGAGTGGTGGTATTTTCTCCAGCACTGACCGGACGGAGCGCTGCCTCCACCCACCTGAACTGACCGTCTCACCTGTACAGTTACGCCATCATCTCTTTTTTATGAATTAATAATTCTTTCCTATTAACCAAAACGAGGCCATTTTTGTTTATATAAATATATAAACACTCCTTTGTTATAATCTTTACTGTTGTTGTTGTTGTTGTTTATTTTGTTGTTGTTGTCGTTGCCATAGCTACACTGAAGCACCACCACCACTGTCCTGCCTTTTGGTAACTGCCGTTCGGAGATGTGTGTATATTAGTGTCGGAGATAGACGTGTAGATTTTACAGTAGTCCTGTAACAGCTGTTGTTTGATGCCTTTCTTTGTTGTATTAGCGTGAGCAGAGACGGAGAGAGGACACTGGACGCCAAACGGTCGAGACCATGATGGATTTGCCTTACTGTCCACCGCATGTGCCTGTAGTAGACTAGATCAGAGGTTTCTATCAAACAATGTGAACGATTCATTCGCAAGTGCCAGAAATATCAGACGTATCAGAGAACGCAATAATAGTAATGATGATGATGATGATGATGATGATGTGAAATGTAATTCAGACATACACTGATCAGCCATAACATTAGAACCACTGACAGAGGAAGTGAATAACAGCTGTGCCCTATTCACTATATAGTGCACTACTTTTGTAGCGGTGTCTGAAAACGTAGTGCAGTATCTTCCACCCCAATCCCACAATGCACTGTAAAATACAGTGTGCACTAAACAGATGTGCACTAAACAGATGTGGAATACCCATAATCCATTGGGTTGTTTGGTTTCAAGCGTGCAGCTGCTCTGAGGAAGGCCGACGGTCAGCCTGTTTACTCTGCGCTCTGCTGTCGTACAGCAGATCTATCAGACAGCGAGTGAGCAGTCAGATCTTGAAGGTGAGACACTTTGACCAGAACCAAACTGTGAGGTTCTAGATAAATGACCGGGTCAGAACATCTCCAGAACATCAGGCAGGTCTTGTGGGGTGTTCACCCCAATATGCAGTGGTCAGCACCTACCAACAGTGCTCCAAGAAAGGACAACCAATCCTTCCATGATGGGGTCAGGGCTCACTGATGCTCATGGAGGCTCCGCCCACCTCACACCTTACAGGACTGAAAGTATCTGCTGCTGACGTTAGTCTTGGCACCAGATCCCACAGCAGGACACCTTCAGAGGTGTTGTGGAGTCCATGCCTCAACCGGTCAGGCAGCGCAATGGGGGCCTAGTCAATATTAGGCAGGTGGTTTTAATGCTGTGGCTGATCGCTGTGGAGTCATACGAGGAGCCCACACAGTCTGAAGCGCTGACTGACCCGAGGTTTATTTGACAGGTGGTTTTTATTTAACTGATGTTTTAACTTCCTTTTTTTACTTCCTTTCTTTTCTTCTGATTTTGACTTTTGTTGGTCTTTATTTAGTCGTATTATAATAAAAAATACAGAAACTCAATTTTAGGGCCTGCATCCTACAGTGGGCGGAGCTTGTTATATATTACAGATCTATTTATATTTGCTGGTATTTGTTTTTCTTCACTCTTAATTGTTCGGTTTCTCGTGTCTCTGACGTGACGTGTGTTTTGTTGTGTTGCGTACTCGCTGTATGCTCTTTTCTATTGTGCGCCGGTAAAGGTGTGAATAACAGGGTGGAACAGCGTAGACACTAACGACCCTCCTTCACTAAATAAAGCTCATTTTGTCTGCTTTTGTATGAAAACCTGTTCTTGTTGTGTATCTTGCATCTCACACACACACTCACACACACACCCACACACACACACACACATACATACACACACACACTCACACTTACACACATCTATAATATATACTGCAGATTAGAGGTGAGGTAGTGTAAAAATGCCATCAGTAAAGTCGACCTGAAATCTACAAACAGTAAAAAACGCTCTAAATGTAGGTATTGTGATATACACTGAGGAGGAGGAGCTACAGTCTCTCATTAGGGTGAATATTAATAACGCTCTAAATGTAGGTATTGTGATATACACTGAGGAGGAGGAGCTACAGTCTCTCATTAGGGTGAATATTAATAACGCTCTAAATGTAGGTATTGTGATATACACTGAGGAGGAGGAGCTACAGTCTCTCATTAGGGTGAATATTAATAACGCTCTAAATGTAGGTATTGTGATATACACTGAGGAGGCGGAGCTACAGTCTCTCATTAGGGTGAATATTAATAACGCTCTAAATGTAGGTATTGTGATATACACTGAGGAGGTGGAGCTACAGTCTCTCATTAGGGTGAATATTAATAACTCTAAATGTAGGTATTGTGATATACACTGAGGAGGAGGAGCTACAGTCTCTCATTAGGGTGAATATTAATAACGCTCTAAATGTAGGTATTGTGATATACACTGAGGAGGCGGAGCTACAGTCTCTCATTAGGGTGAATATTAATAACGCTCTAAATGTAGGTATTGTGATATACACTGAGGAGGCGGAGCTACAGTCTCTCATTAGGGTGAATATTAATAACGCTCTAAATGTAGGTATTGTGATATACACTGAGGAGGAGGAGCTACAGTCTCTCATTAGGGTGAATATTAATAACGCTCTAAATGTAGGTATTGTGATATACACTGAGGAGGCGGAGCTACAGTCTCTCATTAGGGTGAATATTAATAACGCTCTAAATGTAGGTATTGTGATATACACTGAGGAGGAGGAGCTACAGTCTCTCATTAGGGTGAATATTAATAACGCTCTAAATGTAGGTATTGTGATATACACTGAGGAGGCGGAGCTACAGTCTCTCATTAGGGTGAATATTAATATCTCTAAATGTAGGTATTGTGATATACACTGAGGAGGCGGAGCTACAGTCTCTCATTAGGGTGAATATTAATAACGCTCTAAATGTAGGTATTGTGATATACACTGAGGAGGCGGAGCTACAGTCTCTCATTAGGGTGAATATTAATGAAGCTCTAAATTGGAGCTTGTTTACCAGGTTTCTCTTAAGCTTGTGCAACCATAGCCCACAGTAGACTATAGAAGAGCACATTAGTGGGCGGGGTCTAGAGAAGGCATAGGTAGTTACGGTGTGTCTGATTTTAGGCTCAGATTTATGTTACAGCTCTGATATTAGATAATAAACAAAGAGAGAGACTCCCAGAACTTTCCCAGCAGCCCTTGGGGCTGGACGTGAGTGTCTTTTAGGCCAGCACAGTCCCATGCTCTCTCTGCACACATTCCTGTAAGTGTGTGTGTGTGTGTGTTGGAGGCTAAGCCTGATTCCTAATTCCCCTCATTTAATCGGCTGTGATACTTTACACTACACAAAGAGAACCATTCAGCTCAGAAAGGGGTGGGGGGAGGAGGGGCAGAAGGGAGGTGGGGACGGTGAGGGAGGGAGGGGGGAGAGAGAGAGAGAGAGAGAGAGAGAGAGAGAGAGAGAGAGAGAGAGAGAGAGATTCACAGCTCTGTTCTAATCAGTTTCAGACTGATCTTATATACACGCTAATCTACACTCACCTTATTAATACTGCTATTGATTTATATACACTAATACCAAATTCATACTGGATATTAATGTTTTTAGAGCTTCATACTGGATATTAATGTTATTAGAGCTTCATACTGGATATTAATGCTATTAGAGCTTCATACTGGATATTAATGTTATTAGAACTTCATACTGGATATTAATGATATTAGAGCTTCATACTGGATATTAATGATATTAGAACTTCTTACTGGATATTAATGTTATTAGAACCTAATTCTGGTGCTTTTAATGCAGAAAGGGGAGAAACATTGAAGTTTGAAGTCTTCAAATTCCTGGCTAAAGTCAAAACCTCAGATTCCAGCAGGTAAAAAGAGAAGTGTCACAGGTGACAACCTCTCTTTAGTCCTGTACTGGTAACCTGCCGTTCTGTAAAACCTGTAAATCACAGCAAGATTAAGTAGTGTGTGCTATAAGTGTAAAGGCATGAGTGCTCATGAATTAGACTGAATACCTTTATTTTATATAATCGACTGTGATTGTGTTCATGTTAGAGAGATAAGAAAAAATAAATGCCTGATAATTACAAAGCAAATGTGAGCTGAGATTTTGCTCTCTGACTGAGAGGTTTCTCTGGGTTTCCACCAGCCTCTTAAACCTTGCGGGACACTGAAGAGTCATAACACTGTGTTTAGCTCCAACGCAGAACAGAGACAACACAACACTACTCTTAATACAAAACATTTAATGGCTTCATTAATAAAACAAACTAAAATTCACTGAAAGAAAACGAGTCAGCGCTGTGTAAAAGGGACTGGCTCCCTCTAGTGGAGAGAGCAATACTTGCAAAACCTCTACAACCCAAAATGAGAGAGAACAAAGTTTCTGAGCGCAGTTCTATACTTAAGAGTTTCCATCTCCTTAGGGATGTTTGTGCTGTGCTGAGAGTGTGTTGGTGTGTAAGTGTGTGTGTGTGTGTATAGATGATCTAGTCTGAAATGATGAGCTCATCACAGCCCCAGTCCTCGTAGCTCCCGTCGGGCAGATACCTGCGGATGATGATGGGGATCTTCCTGCTCCTGCCACACAAACACAACACCACATAAACATCCCCTGAACACTGATGTACAGTAAGTGCCTTTACACAGCAACAGCATCAACATCCACTAGAGACTCTCACACTTCCTCTCAAACTGAAAGATAAAAAGAAAGATTCATACTCCTTTATTATTATTATTATTATTATTATTATGTAGGTGCAGAAGAGGCAGTGACCGTACTTGAGCTCCTTCATGGCAATCTGCAGCGGGTCTGTCTCTCCCTCCAACTCCACCATCACTGGAGCACACATCCTGTGAGACAGGAAGTGAAGTCACTCAGTTATTACGGTTAACATCTGCCTGCCTTTTAACAGCTGAATGAATCTGCTTTCTTGACCGGTTCCTGATCTGGCATGTCCTACAGTGCTGTCGTCACCAATAGTCCCATTTTCGGGGTGTGTGTGTGTGTGTGTACTTACGCAATCTGCAGCGCTCGGGTGCCCAGTACTCTGGCTCTCTCATATTTGGTCATGTAAGCTGTGGTGATTCTCTTCTGATTCGCCTGCTGACCCTCTCCGGCGGGGAGAATCTGCACGTTTTCCTGATCTTCCTGAGACACACACACACACACGTATATAAACCCCAGCCACACCACTGACATCTCTTAAACACAAACCATATAGTAAAGTGTTTGTAAGCGTGCAATTTACTCCACGGCAGGGGTTTCTGATTAAACGGCTAATGAGCCCCACACTTTCTGACCATCATGAGGTGACTTCATGTTATTTCTTCTTTCTTCTCTGTCTCTGTTCTTTATTAAGTAATAATTATGTAAAGCTGCTTTGTGACGACAACAGTTGTAAAAAGCTCTACTAATAAATTTGACTTGACTTGACTTGACTTAAGCAGACTAGAGCACAGGAAACCGAACCGCCGCAGTGCCCGGAGCACAGCCTGAGAACAGAGCTCTTACATCCTCCACATTCTCCAGGTCATCCAGCCCCTCGTCCTCCTCCACATCATCGAAATCTCCATCATCAAAGCTGGAACACAGACAGGGGAGGGTTCAGCTCGGCCTTCACATCCATCAGACCGACAGCACTGACACAGCCCACATAACCACAGATCTCCAAACCCCCACCCAGAGAAACACGTTAAACCACGTCACTCTTCTGAACTGTAATATTAGTATTAATCTTAGCTGTTTTATTCTGTGATAAGTTTATCAGCAGCACATAATACACTACATTTGTTTACACTGGGTTTATCACACATCCTCCACATCCGTTTAAGACATGAGGGTTCTGTAAGTTATCATTATTCTGAATGTTAATGAGGTGTAGATTAGAGGGCAGGGGGGGTCAGTAACCTCTACAGCAGTGATTTAATGGAGGATCTCTGCTGCTGCTGTTGTTGATATGGAGATGCTAATGCTAATGCTAATGCTAATGCTAATGCTACTGCACCGCCTGCTCTCTCACTAACTCCTCTCTCACCGCTGTAAAACACTTACTTGTCCTCGTTGTCAGACATGCTGAGTCCTCTGCGGTGTTGCTGATTTAAATAAAGTCAGAATTAAAGTATATTAAAGTGAAATAACTGATTTTACTGTAAGTTATTAAAGCCACAGCGCGACCAGCGCCTCCGTGCTGCAGCAGCGGTGTTCACTTCTCTTCTGTCCGGGCAGAAACGCGGAGCGCAAATCCAACGGACCTGTTAGGAAACAGCTGGCGCGGTTCGCGGCGCCCTCTGCTGTCCTGTAGCGGCAAAGCGACTCGTGGCTTGGCATTATTACAACAACAAAATTATTATTATTATTATTAACTATTATTATTATGATTATGATTATTATTAACTATTATTATTATAATATTAACAACAGGGTTTTGGTGAAGTACTATTTACATAAGTTAAACAAAGGGTTTCATATTTACATTTATTTAATTTGATATTAGTCTTTTTTAGACTACTTACTTATTTTGTCATTGTGTTATGCATTCATTTGCCCTTTTTATGTCGGATAAAATGTGTCTGAAACTGAAAATGATTTACTAAACTAATTTATGAATAACAACAAAGGAAAGCAATAAATAAAATGCACTGCTGGTGAAAAATGAGCGATGAAAATCTGCTCAATCAGCAGCAGCCCACCCAGCCCGCCTGCAGAGGTCGCTGTCCTCTTACTATCAGAAATATCAGCCAGTTTCTACCGTTCTTCAGAAATCATTCAGTAATTCAGTATTTAGTCATTATTCTTATAAAATACATTTTTACGGGGTAAAAACACATTTACTGTTCAGTGGTTTAGCTCTGAGTTTTGGTGGTTGTTTGAACCTCTTTAGCTAGTTAGCTACATACATTAGCATTAGCCGCCTGCTGCTCTGCAGAGCGCGCGGGTTTCCCTCGAGGCCATTTTCCCGCCTATTCTCCTCGCGCTACCCAGCTCTTTATAAAGCTAGCGCTAACTGTGGATTAATAAAGCCAGAGATTAAATTATATTACATTATAAAAGGGGGAAATATCCCTGAATTCCTCTTAGACACAAGCGGAATGATCCCCATCTCCTCACACTGTTCCAGGAAAGCTCCAGGAGTTTTAGTTTGGGCTGAAATACTGTGTGAAATGATAGCGAGCAGCACTGGATATACTGAGCCCTGTGTGAGGACTTTATTACATTATGTATTTAATGAAGGCATTAAGGGTATTTTATGTATGGGGGGTATTTATTTTGGGGAACTACAACGGCGAATTCCAAGATGGCGGCCCAGGAAAAACTACAACTCCCAGAGGCGGACGCGTCCCTCTCTTCTCTCTCTCCTTCCACCTGGGGTGTAAAGTGTGTTTGATAAACCCTTTTCCCCCTATTTTTAAGTGGCAACCTTAAAAAAGAGAGGGCTATAAAAGAAAAGCAGGATTCACTGTTTTCTTTATTTCATTGTCAATAAATTATATTACAGTTGGTCCAGTTAAATTGATGTTTACTTTTCCCATTAATGTTGTAATGAACAGAGGTCTTTTCATTCAAAAACACATCTGCACACAAATACATACATTTTTATTTCCTGATACAGTTCAGAGACCTCTTTATAACCGTAACTTTGGAAGGTCATACATTCCTCTAAGAACTACAATGAAAATTCACACAAGAGCTTTAGTTCTCATTTTATTTTTTATTTTTAGAATTTTAAATATGTTAGTTAATGTTAGTTAGGACTATGTCATAATTACAACTTAATATAACAACATCTCATTATAACAACATGCTGAAGCTTTTGTTTTGTTTGGCAGCAGTATTCCTCAACTGTTGTTTTTTATGTAATTTTGAGATTTTATGGCCTGAACTGAAGGCCTAGCTCTAATGATAACAGTTCATTACTGATGTTTCACCTGTAGGTGGTGCGGGTTCTGGATATATCTGAGAGTGAAGCCTTCTGCTCTTATAGGGTACTGCCTTTCGGCTTAGAATTAAATTCAGTCTCTATTCAAAAGGCAGTTCAATCGTCTCTTTGTATACATTCACACAAGATGCCAGTTTATAAAGAATGAAACATTTATTAATGAAACGTAATGATGAGAAAGATCTGAATGTAACGTTCCTGCTTAAGTTCAATTGGATGGCCGAAACTTCAAGAAATCGAACAAAATCTCTATGGAGCTAACATGGTAACTAAACAAGACGAACAAAAGAAAAACAGACAAACAAAAATAAAATAAAACAGAATACTTATTTCTTATAAATATAGTTATACTTATTTCTTTAAAGTTTGGAGGCTTAATGTTTTTTTCTCAGCTGAGGTTTCTTCTCTTCTTCTGGAGCTCTGTTCTTAAGCCAACTCAAACTCTAACTTGGGCCATGACCGTTCTGTTACTCTGTTCCTTTTCTTTTCCTTATTCTTTCTCCTTTCTTTTTTTCCCTTTCTGCTATTCTCTGTGTAGTTCAAATACTGCTGGATTTGATTTTTTCTCGTGAGATCCAAAAGAATTTGTGTAGAAACAAACATTATGTAATTGTATGTATGTATTATGTATGTGTAATTTCTGTAGTTATTCTTAAACTTTTAACTGCATCATTCTGAGAAAATGTTTTCCATTCAGATGGAATTGTCCCATCACCACTGAATGTTTTCTTGTGGTGATTTTCAAGGTTCTCTTGGAATTCACAAATAAACCATTTCCAATATGGCAGCTCAGAAAAGTCAGCCGAGATGCTCCATTTAGCAAACTCTCCTCCTGCGGTCCAGTACTGTTTGAAAGGGTAGGGATCATTGCAATTTTGGGTGTAAAATCTCAGGTCATTTCTTGCTACATTTGTTGTGCAAAAGTTTATAGAAAATTCTGTTGTATCTATAAAATGGCTTCCAGCCATTCCACATGAGCGATGAAATTCAGCCCTGTGTTTTTCAGGGTGGTTCTCCTGACTGTTGGTACAGACAGCTCCACAGAAGGGACACTTCTTCCAGCAGCACCTGCAGAAGTGTTTGATCAGGATCTCCTCAGGCTTTTCTCTGAACATCTCCACTCGCAGGTCTGAAAGCTTACAGAGGCTTCCTTTCAACTCCTCAACAACAGCTAAAAGCTCTTTTTTAATAACATCTACAAGAACATCACAATCAGTAACATCCTCAGTGTCATCACCACTCAGGTGAACTCTAGTATCTCCCAACTCGTCTACAAGACTGTTGGAGAAAATGTCCAGCCACATGTTCACATCTCTACTGATGCCTTCATCTTTTTTCTTGACTTCATCTCTGGCCATTTCTGCTGCACTCATGACAATTCGATGTATATATTCAATGTGTTCTCTAATTGCAGAAACTGCCTGAGGGTTTTCTGCTGTCATGAACCGTCTAACTCTGTCTCTGATGAAATTTTCAAAGTGATACTTTGGGTAGTACATGTATGTTAGGAAGCGATTAAACTTCTCCTCCTTATCCCCCTCCTGCTCTGCCAGAGACTTCAGAATGTGCTTTTCCAGATCACCTCTGTTTCCATTAAATGGAGGTTTTCCTCTCAGTTGTCCACAGATGAATTTAGCGATCATGTTGTACACACTCTGCAGCATCGTCCCCTTCAGTTTACCACAGATTTGGTCTCCAAGCACTGCTGCTGATGTTGCTCCTTTCCAGTAATTATCAAAGAATTTTAAGTACTCAGACCTTTTCTTCTCAAAGTATAGAAGTGGATCATTTGCTTCTTTGTATTTCCTGTGAAGTTCTACAAAGTGTGTCTCTGCCTGTTCACACACATAAAGAGAGAGATCTACATAGAACTCTTTCTTGAACTCAAAGAAGTCACTTATTGGTTTGAACTCCTGCACTAGTTTTCTGACATCACGTACAATCTGCTGGATGTAGCCTGAGCTGTATCCCAGCACTGAGACTGGAAATGAATTCACTTTTTCTGTTGTTTGTTGAGCAACTTCAGAAATCAGCTCTCGTATTGATATCTGATCTTCTGGTCTAAGAGACTTTTCCATACAAGGTAACATTTCCAGGACAGGATGTTCACTAAAAGGTATCTTTTCCAAAACAGGAACAATCCTGTTCTTTTTCACAGAGACATATATCTGGTAATCACCAGCAGTGCAAATCCCTCTGTACTCAGCACTTTCCTTTTGACCAACAACAAGACCATCTTCATAAAGCTCTCCCAGAATCTGAATAACATCTTCTAAGATGTTTGCCTCTCTGATTTCTGGAACATCTTTAGTTAATTCAGAGACCCACTTTCCCCACACTGAATCAAATTCTGCTTTTGGATTTCTGCTTTTACTCCCATCTTCTTTAAGCTTCAGAGCAAGTTCTTTACTCTTTTCAAAAAGGGTCTTTTTATAGTTCATCAGCTGCTCATCCAAGTTTTTTCTAATGTTTTTCTGTTTGATGTTGTCGTCCAGTTTTCTTTTGGCCTCGTCTACAATGTTATTGTGGAGGTGTTGTAATAGTGTCTGAAATCTGCTTTTCCACTGAATCAGTGTTTCTTTCTCACTGTCTTCTTCAAAATACACTTTAAATGCTGTTTGGACGTCCTGCAGAGTCGCTGACATTTCCTTTACAAGCTCTCGTCTTTCAACTGTCTCCACTGTTCCACTGGCTATTCTGTTCAGCATCTTGTCTTCAATACTCAGCATGGCACTCCTGAGACTCCAGGTCCATTTCTCATACTCCTCCTCCAGTTTCCTGTACACTGAGATCTCCAGTGTGTTCCTGAAACTGAACACAAAGTTTTCATTCAGCAGAGCCTCCCAGAGGTCTTTCACTCGCTGCTGAAACTGTGATAATTTCATGCAGTTTGTTTTTGATGCACGAGACACAATGTCTCTCCTCAGCTCCCGAACATTTTCACTGTAGGATGGGTTTGGTGGAGCCATGGGTGGACTGCCCTCCCAGAGCTGTGAAAAGTACTTTACATCCTTCTTTATATCAAAAGCAATGACATCACTGAAACATTCTGCATCATAGACTTCGTCTTTAGCAGCTAACTTGGTCATTTCATCCAGTTTCTCCTGCAGTCGTCTTTTTCCCTCCATCATTTTCTCTCCAGCTGCAACATCAGTAACATTCTGATGAACAAACATACAGCTGGGGTTCAGTCTGACCTTCTTCATCCTCATGAAGGCCTGAACAACAATCTGAAGGATGTCCTGCATCTCTGATGGGTTCTCTCCAAAGATGTTGATCAAGGTCATGTTTCCAAGACCTACAACAAATGTAGCCAGTTCGTTATCATGATGTATGGTGTCTTTTCCAGCCAGCTCTAAAGCTTGGAGACCTTCAGTATCAAAAACCAGAATGTAGTCAAACTTCAGCTCTTCCTTCATCTCCTCAGACACTTTGACCAGCTGCATGAAAGCTCCTCTGGTGCACCGTCCAGCACTGACTGCAAACTGGAGTCCGAACATGGCGTTGAGCATGGTGGATTTCCCAGAGCTCTGAATTCCCAGAACTGACAACACAAAGACTCTCTGGTCTCCCAGTTTCCTGATGACCTTATCTAGAACTGCTGAAACCCAGATCAGAGGAACATGAGCAGCATCGCCATCCATCAGCTCCATTGGGTGACCAGATGTCATGAGTTCAGCAGCAAGCTGAGGTAGGAAAGAAAGGGCTCCATCCTTGTTCCTTTCCATTCCTCTTCTCTCAGAGACTGAGGCTTCATAAATCTGACCCATCTCTCTCAGCATGTGCTCCAGACCAAAGGTGGCAGCATTAAGCTTCTTGGAGATCTTTTCTAGGTTTGATTGTTCAGCTTTCAGTGTAACTGATTTGTCATGTTCCTGAGGGTAGCTCTTTATGAGATTAAGGTTTATTAGTTCACTGTTGTTTTTCTTTAGGTTATCATGTTTTCTTTTCAAAGCCAGCACTTCTGACCATTTTTGGTCATATTCTTTTAGGATGTCAGAGAGTTTGTCTGAAGTGAAGTCATCCACTAGGATTGCCGTCCACTTGAGGAAGTACATTTTCTGACTGTCTGACAGTATCTTTAAACTTCCAACAAATGACACCATGAGGTCACTGAAACCATGTTTCTGCTGTTCATTTCTTATTTCCCTTAACTGATTTTCTGTTTTGATTTTCTCTTTTTCTATGTTGTCACTTTTAAGGCGTCGCAGGTATTTGTTTTTTTGGCACCAGTCATGCCACAGTTTCCCCTGGCAGGGCAGATATCGCTCTTTGACTGTGGATGGATCTTTCCTCTCTAGAAATCTCATTATCTCCTGTGCAGCTTCCTTTCCTCTCTGACAGTCTTCATTACTCTCATCCACCTTCATATCTCTGTGTTCTGCTATCTTCTCAAGACTGAAGGTCACAGGCTGTTCTGAAAGACAGTTCTTGATAACTCCTCTAAGAGCAACAGAAACATCACACTGGTTTCTGCCCTTCAGTCCCATTTTGTATTTTCTGTCCCCAATCTCACACATATCATCTTCACCATCATCCTCTTCATCAGACAGAACAACAATAAGAGGTGCTGAGGAGTTCCAGAGATCCTTCACAATTGCCATATTGTCATTATTCTCATCAAGACAAGGTAAAAGTACAACATTCACAGAGGCCGTTTCAGTGAGAATCTTTCTCTGAGTCTCATTGATGCTGGAATCTCCATGTAGATTACAGAACGCTACACAGTCTGAGAAATGATCACTGCTTTTTCCAGACGGGAGGTACCAGGCGATCTCCACCACTCCATCCATCAGTAGACGCTCTCTGCTGCTGTCTGGGCAGTCGCAATGGAAGAACGTCTCATGCTTCTCATTGATCAGCCTGTTCATCAGCTGAGACTTGGATGAGGAAATGGAGCCAATCCTGAAGAATGCCACCATTGGAGTTTGAGCTTTGCACATTGGCAGGGTCTTACTGGTGATGTTACCTGAAGTATCAGTGCTCTTCCAGCTCTTACTGATCTGGCGTAATGTCCACAGAGGAAATTCAATATTCCCAGAGAAAGGATTGGGAACCAACATTGGAACTGCATACTGACACTGAGACAGCTTAGTTACCATAGTCTGTTGAAGGAAAGGATCTGCACAGAGGAACACGGCCATCTGAACGTCCATTGGATGAAAATGGCTCTGCTTTTTTTCTTTACTCTGGGTCTTTTTTTTAAAAAGAGCGTCAAACCCAATTTTTCCAGCTGTTTGCCGAGACTTCTTTATTCTGAGTTCAGATTTGACAGAGAGGTGTCTTGCTTTGTAATCTATTGTTAAAAGCCGCTGCAAGAAGGTGTTAACCAGGTCTGCCTCTTTGTTGGGCTCTTCGCTCTGTGATGATGATGTTATATCAAGAAAGTGAGCTCTGGAAAGTGTGTGCTCATATTTGCTCTGAAGGCCCAGTTTTCTCAAGAAGTCTTCTAGTCTTAAGTCTCCTTCCTAAAAACATGAAAGCAGTGCAAAAGATGAACTACCTTTTATTTTTTCTTGTAAGGAATAATTTATATTTTAATAGGTTTTTTAACCTATGCAGATACCCTAAGTATCACAGCTAGGCTTGTGATGGTACAAAGTTATGTACGGAGAAAAACAACAATGCATAACAATGCTATGTCTCTTTTTATTTCTTCAGACAGTAGTGCAGTTTACAGTTTGTTCCATCTCGTATCATATAGTTCCCCCCGAGATTATGGTAGCTTGTAGTTTATTAATCAGTAAAAAGTATATTAGCATTCAACCCCAAGAACACTATACCAACTGTTATGGATGGTTGTGGTGGCATTGTGAATGTGAATAATGAAGTAGGGGGACTACCTCAGAATCCTTCACCATAACCTCAAACCATCAGCTAAACATTTGAAATGTTAACATAATTAGGTGCCCAACAGGACAGTGACCCCAAACACACAAGAAAAGTGGGGTGAAAGGAAAAAAGCAGGCTAACATGGAACAGCCTTGTCAAAATGCAACCCGCTACAAGTCTTTTAACCATGTATTAGGTGTACTGTATGGATATGTACACTAATCAGTCATAACATTAATACCACCTGACTAATATTGAGTAGGTCCACCTTGTGCTATCACAGCATCTCTGGCCATTCTAGGCTTAGACTCCACATGACCTCTGAATGTGTCCTGTGGTATCTGCCACACTAACACAGCAGATAATCAGTGTTTTTCACTTTATTGCAATTGAAGCAGTAGGCTACTGTGTACTGTGCATTTCCTGGACATCTGGAAATACATCTACTGGTATACCCCTACTTCCCCTGTTTCCAAAAAGGGTGGTACGCTATGTAAAAAAGTTAATAAAACAGTGCAGTCGTGCAAATCCTGGAAATCCCATGTTTAATTTAAATGAAATCTTTGTTCAATCAATGTTCAATGTTGTGTGACTTCCACAACATGTTGGACTCCTCCATTTGTCTTTCTGGGAGCCTTATGTTTAGTGAGACTAAACAATGTCCAATGGTTTTTAGCGTTATGTAATTTTTCCTCAACTTTTTTTAATGTGTTGCTGGCATCAGATGTAAAAAATGTTTGTTTCTATCTTTGATATGTTATCTCTTTTCAATTAAGGTTTATTCATTGCATTCAGTTTTTATTGACACTATACACAGCATCCTGACCTTTTTGAAAACAGGGTTGTATTTATTGGGGCATTATTACACTTAGCTTCTCCTACCAGAATGATTACAAGCTATTTGATACAGCATTGTAAACTGCTGTAGTTGGGTGTGTGTTAGAGTTTCGAACAGCAGTAAAGTGGGCAGCCCGCGTCAGTACTCCTTACTGTGAAAAGTTAAGTAGAAGATGTACTGCAAAAGGCTTAAGGTTAAAGATAAAACATTATTATTATTATTATTATTATTATTATTATTATTATTTTTTTTTTTTTTTTTTTTTTTTTTTTTTTCATTAAGATTTTTCTCATCCCAACCAGCCATTAACATAACTGATGCCCACAAAGCAGGAGAAGACACCTCAACATCCACAATGAAATACCTCAAGAGGGGCAAGCTAAAGGTTTTGCCATGGCCCTCACAGCCCCTGACCTAAACATCATCAAACATCTGTGGATAGACCTCAAAGAACCCAAGAACCTCACAGATCTAGACTATAAATTGACTATAAATTGGCAGCAGCCATAATGACAGTGTATTGACAAAAAACTCTCAAAAAACATATTTTCTCTATATTTATTAATTTACAGTGCTTACGCAGTGGCTTGTTTTTAAATGTAGCATAATTAACAATATTCAAAAAGACAAAGTTACCTGAGATTGGACACATTTCTGCTCTGTGGTGCTGATGTCCATCTTTTCCACTAGGTTTGTCCCTTTGCTGCCCCTCAATACTGAGCTGAGAATGAAAGTCACACACTGCCACGGTGTGATATAATGCTGTGATTGTGGTAACAGTGCTTAGCCACAATAGCAAACTGAACTCCATCAAAATAAAAGTCAATGTGCGTCATATATATGTGTGTGTGTGTGTGTGTGTGTGTACATATATGACCTGATGGGTTTATGGGGGTGAAATGAGTTCTGACTAACTTTATTAAGTAATACATCGTTTTGCATGTAGCTCCTATTTTTCCAGGTCTCTCATGTAATGCAATGTACAAAATATTAGAAATTCAAGTTTTAAACAAAGGAAGCTTGAAAAACACGTTTTAGCAGCAGAGAGTGTTTCAAGTAAAACCTGTGGTCTGAAAGAGAGAGCTACAGTACAGAGTCAACTTTTAGAGAAATAAGGAGGATGAAGACCTTACGTCAACTATCCTGGGTTGCCAGAATACAAATGAAATTGAACATTTCAGCTAGAATTAAATGCTGAGTGTTTGTCTTGAATCAGAGGAAAACATGTTTGGAAGCAGTTTCATTAAGTAGTAATTAAGATATGAACAATCTGTCTTAACTGCAATATAATCATTCAGACTGAAACCACAGCAGCTATTGTTTAGTTTCCCCTCATCAGAAAAGAACAGAATTGTCCTCTACAGTGCAGATACATTTTAATTTTAATGTATAAAATTGAATAGATTTTACTTTTCCACATTTTGCTTTAAAACAAACATTAGCTCCGTCATAACAATGTTGTGTAATATTTTCACAATATTTAAGGTCATTAGAATTAGTTCTTACAGGATTATTATAAATGTATACAATGAAATGGGTACACTGTATATTAATATATATTAATTTCATTGCTACCACAGTGTCAAAGCATTGTTTTAGCAGTTTGTTTAATATTGCAGTCAGTCCTACTGGTCAAGTTATCACCATTAAATAATAATAAATGATGTAATAATCACCATTGTGTCACTGACGGACCAGTTGAACTGCCATAACATGCTATGTCAGCCAAAACCTGTCAATTTTCATAAGTGTTATGTCTTTATGACAACTAATATTTATAGAAGATTTATGTCAGGTGTCATAAAATGTTAGGAAATGTTTACAACATTAATGGTACCCGGTAGTTAAGTGTGCATTTATAATGAGCGGCTAAAAAGTCAAATTTTGTCTTAAACTCTGGTCAACTGCTAGTGGACCTAGTGGAAATCATGAGCCAGAGTTGTCGGTTTTGCAGCTGGGGCCTGCTATCTCCTTACTATGTTAATCGTTTCTCAGTTGCTGATGTTTGATAGCAGCTAATGTAAGCTTCGTACCCTCTTACCTGTCATAACGTGCAGCTCTTTGGTGAGCAGAAGAAATGATCAAACATTCATGTAAACAACGTATGGAACCACATAGGACCATCATGTTCACCAACTCTACATGCCCTTCTTGAAACACGTGACATGAATTCTCATAAGTGAGACGTTTTCTGTCTCATACAGGAAGGATGTGTCTACCCACTGACAAACATCTCTGTTTGCCAACTCTGTTCACTGTTGACTTAAACAGAACTAAGTGTTTACTATAAGTCCCCATGCCACAAGAATGAAGAAGTAGATGAGTGTTAATCACTACAGTAGATGTGGTTAGCATTCATGTACAGTAGGAATGGAGAGATGTTCATTTCACTCTTTTTTCAAAATGTGTTGCATATCTGGTTAAATGTGGTTGTTTTAAATGTTTTTTAATGTATTGTTATTTCAGAGCTGTCTTTCCACTGCAGTGCAGCTCAGTGCAGTGAGTCACAAGTATGAAGTTACTTCAGACTAGGAAAACACAGTAAATCTCAAGGTACTTTAAGCATTAAACAAAACACAACATTGCTTAATCATTTACACCACCTGGACAATGTATGGTGTGGGGGAATATTATTTTATTTTCATTTTTAATTTATTTAAATTATTTATGTATTTATTTTTTAAGTTAATGTTCGGTAACCTGTCTTTGGTCACAAGTTCCAGAAACACCAAGCTGCCCAGGATGAACTAGCATTGACTGAGGCTAATTAATGATCACCTTTTATCTGTTGATCTATGATCCAGCAAACAGCACCATGTGAATCTGCACTGAACAGTTTATCTCTGCTTAGATACCCTGCTTGCAAACAGAGCTGTGTTGTAGTGGGTACACACATCCTTCCTGCATGGGTTACAGAAAATGTTTGACTTGCAAAAACACATCGCATGTTGTACACATCAGTATTAAGGTATTGAATAAAGAGGCAAAATCGTTTATGATTGGAGTTCATAAAAAACAGGGTCTATATTTGAAGTGCTACTGTCACGGCAGATTACATTACTTCAATTAAGGTAATATTTATTGTAATATTTGTACAAGATCTCCAAACAGCTGTTATCAGAAGATCAGAAACGTTCCATAGAAGGCAGGCATGGATTTCCCAAACCATGAAGTGTTTCTGTACAGTTATGTATTTATTCACTCTGATTGCTTAAGTATTAATATGTGATTATTTGTGGATCAATATTTACCTGTTTTTTTAAAACACCATCGTAGACTTGTATTACATCACACTGTACCTACAACATATGTTCCTAAAATGGTCAGAATTAATTTTTACGTGACAGTTTTCCAAACTCTTACAACAAGGGTGGGCAACGTGGGCCGGGATTCAGTACAGTTCGCTTTCCCTGCTCGTACAGAACTACTAAACCCTCCAGGACTGGAGTTGCTCCAGTCTCCTGATTTTTAATGTGATACCATAGTTTCTGTCTCCCAGTGTCTTGAAATTGCTTTTCAGATTGATTAAAGTATTAATTTCCTATTCATATTTAGGGCAGTTTAGTAGAAAGAGTACCTCTGTCTCATCATTTGTATTAATTATTGTTATTGGCATCAACGTTGGCTTTCTCTTTTTGTATTTTCAGTCACAGTATCCCAGTACAGTACTGAATTGTACTGTACACTTTGCTTTAGTGATGTTTATTCAACTCCTACTATAATTGATTTAAATTATTAAATTAGTGCTTATTTATTATTTATGCCTGATGATGTTCATATCTGTTATTCTGAAAAGTGTCTGTTTTCCACTGCACATTTGTAACATGGTAATTACAAAAAGGAGTGTTCTATTGAAAAATCGATCCGTTTTTAATGAGGTTGAGAGGGTGAAGGGAGTAATAATCTCTTGCATCTCCACAGGTCTTCACATTGCTCTCCACAGGAACAGTCCGGCATAGATCATGTGTAAATCAAAGATGCTCAGTACAGGCTGCTGGAGCTGCTCTTCTCCTTCCTTTTAGAACTACAAGCCTTTGTCATCTTCATCATTCTCAGCGGACTTAGTTTACCCATCCAGCTCAACAGCTGGGGTTTAAGCTGCCTGTAGAAGTCTGGAGAGTGAGAGAGAGGGTTATATTTAGCTAAATCTGACGGCTGTGTTGTTTATAAATCTACCACTAGATGAAGTGTTTTTCTGACTGAAGAAGGTGTATGATGAAGAAATGATGGTTTATGAAGCACATCATCAATTTAAACTAGGGATGCAGATAATGTTTTTCCCCCCAGTCTGGTCTGAGTACTCTAATGATACGTGTCCACCTCATGAGGAGCAAAATTCTCAGCTCCCTTCGCCAACATCTCGCCGCTTCTTAGGCTACACTGCAGGACGCGAGGCAGCGTGTCAAACATGATGTCATGAGTTTTAAACAAGCTTTTTCCACTTAAATGTTACTAACACTGTTCAGTGCTGTTTATTTAACCGTTAAAATTCCTTCATTAGAGTTTACAAGGAAGACATTCTAATAATTATATTTATTGTGTGTTCTGTAAATAAATACATATCTAAATATTAGTATTGCAAAACTTACAGAGGGGGATGCCACAGTGATGAGCTTTAAACCTGGGAAATGGGTGATGGGACAGTTGTTTTAGACAGAGCTCACATTCTGATCTCGTCTCTTTTATTGATCACAGCGTCCAGCATCTCAGCCTCCGTCTGCTCCCTAACACACACACACAGCAGTCAGGTAGTCAGGTTCATAGTGAGCAATGTTCTTCTTGGCGTTTACCGGTCTGTGTGATGATGAGCCTGACCTCTGTCTGTTCTCCTCCTGCCTGACGATGATGTCATCACGCTGCCTGATGATGCTCAGAAGCTCAGTGATCATCTGCTGCTCTCTGACCTCATCATCCTGAGTCCATTCTCGCTCTAACACATAAACACAGAGGAGAGAGATAATGAACTGATTAAAGTGATAGTTTGGCCAACAATCAAACTCACACTAAAACAGCGCCCCCCAGTGTTTGTGATGGAGGTGGGTTTCATTATTTTACTGAGATCAGTATTGACTGCAGTCAGTAAATAACTGTAAACCTGTAAGTACTCTCTAATTATGAAATAATGTAGGATTTAAGGATCTGCCCTGACTGGCCCTGGTTTAGATTTAGAAAGAAACAGACCCGGGGATGCTTTCAGCTAACCCTCGATTACAGGCTGCTATTTCCTACCAAGACTCAGAGGATCTTTGTAAAGCTGCTCTATGACAACATTTGTTGTGAAAAGTGCTACAGAAATAAATCTGAATGAAATTATATTATTTCTATTTTTTATTTGTGCTGCCCTTCTCTAATGACTCATGTTTTTGATGTTTGATGAAGTGTAAATAAATAAACTAACCCTCTACAGAAACCTGTTCTGTAATATAAGTAATGTTGTTCTGTGCATTTTAGACCCTTCTATTTATTTACTGAATTTAACAGATTGAACAACAGTAAGACATAACTTCTGGTCAATTCAATAAACAAAATTTTAGCATTATTAAAATGTGTAGAATTTATGAAATCAGTGAAACACCACTGTGGTGCAAAAACCATGTATCTCCATTTTTGCTGTTTTTCACTTTTCTCCATAATGTGAATCTGCTGTTCAGAAGATTGAATCAGAATTGAATCAGTATCAGGATGTAATGATGAATGGACCAATAGAATTGCTCTTTATTCATTACTCTGAATAAAACATTTTATATTGACATCCATTGAAAGCTATGAGGTCTTTTTCCTTCTTCTGTAAAGCTGTTGTTTTGTAGATACAAGGTTTTCCACAACAGCAATAGTATGTAAATTCATCAACTGGAGGCCATTTACACAGACTGTCCAGTAGGTGGCGTCATCGGAAATGAAGGTTTATATAAAGTTAAATATAATACTGATATTGCTACCTGCTTTTTTGAGGAGGCTCCTGATCTCATACTCTACATCTGCCTGCCTCTGCTCCAGCTCCTGCTGTTTTACCCTGTAACACACACACACACCATTCTAAGCTGATCCAGTGTAACACAAGATAAGACACTCCACTGTGCTTCCAGTGTGTGTGTGTGTGTGTGTGTGTGTGTGTGTGTGTGTGTGTGTGTATGTACTCACATATACACCAGTTCAGCATCTCTGCGCACCAGTGTGGGTTTCTCCTGTGTGAGAGTCAACCAGCTCACCATCAGCATCTCCTCCTGCTCCTCTACACACACACACACACACACACACACACACACACAGTTATGTACAGTGCATTGCAAATGCAGGAGTAACGGCCACACTTTCTGAAGCAGCTGTGAGGATCAGGTCCTCAGGCCGGAGAAACTCACACTGTACTGTTTGTGTACAGAAGCCTTTATGTTCACAGCCTTAGTGTAGTTCACTAAGTAGGGAGTGGGGAACCGTTTGAGATTCAGCCAGTCTCTAAGAGCTTGATGTAGAAGTAGACTACAGACATAAACACATCCGGACTGATCTTAATTTGAAGAAACTGGAAACATTGGGGGATGCAGTGTGAGTTTGATGAGTGTATTTAAATAGTGTATATTAAATATTTAAATATTTAATGAGTATATATAGTACTGTTGTGTGTGTGTGTGTGTGTGTACAGTCTGGGGACTGATTCTGACCAGTTGTGCAGTCATGGATCTTTTTGTGCAGATCCTCTCCTCTTCTCTCCAGCTCCAGCAGTCTGATCTCCAGCGCCCCCTGCTGCCTCTGCAACTCCTCTACAGCAGCATAACTGCCCACCTGATCAACACAGCCCTGTTTACTGCACTCACATAAACACACACAGCTTTAGCTTAAACACTAGCAGTATCTGTAGTATCTTAAAAGTATAGGTATTTAATTAAAAGTTTCTAATTCAGTTTTACACTGGAGTTGATTTAACTAAGCCGTGATTATCTGAAGTTCATGTAACGCTACATCTGTTTGGGTGACATTAAGATTAGGATTAGAATTGTCTTAAATTAATTTGTTCCGATAGTGAACTATTCATTTGGACTAACTGGAAATGTGTAAAGTAATTCAGTTATTTCATTATTTTTTTAGTGATCCTGCAGTGCTTCTGCACCGTGCACACTGATTGGTTGGTAAACTGATCAGCTGATTAGCTGCATAAATTGCTTTGTCCTCCTTTGGTCTGCCCCAAAGGACACACTTGGGGTCATCTGTACCGGTGTGTGTGTTAATGTGCTTTCCAGTCCTGTTTCTCAGACATGTAAAATGACCACGCTAAGCACTCCTTTGACTAAAGGGCTCGGTCCACACTTACGGTCTGTTGTGTTGCTTAAATGTACACTAATGAGACACATTTATGCATTTAGGATTCACAGGATCTGATAAAGATCTGATTGATTGATCCATGCTTGTGCTCACCTTTGGATGAGTAGGTAATGACAATGGCGAGGAAGGTGTTTGAGGCAGTAGACAACCCTTGACTGGAAGATGTGGTGGGATGGGGTTGCTGGTGACACAAGGCTTGTGATTGCATGATGCATTTGATAGCTTACTGCTACACTGAGGGGGATCAGTCTCTGCAGAGCTATGTGTCACTGAATCTAAATGAAGGCTAGTATTCTCAGCTAAACCTGATATAGCAGGGTTGCTGCATGCCTGAGCTATATTAGCCACACTGCACTTAAGATGAGCTGGGCTACATGTGGCCTTTCCACTGGAATCCTCTGCTGAACATGAATGCTTTTCATTCAGAGAACAAACTACTCGTGCTGAATTACGTAAGGACTGGGTTAGACTGTGCTGATCTACAGCACAAACAGAAGATAAAGCATGGGTACCTACAACCAGCAATTCACAATTAGGATCTAAACCTTCATCTGGTTCAGAAATGTCAGAATTACCAACATTTAAACCTTCAGGTAATCCTGATACTTGTGTTTCAGTGAGACTCTGACGTCTGCCAAGCCTGAATTCCTCAAAAGCCTTAACTTCTAATTTAGAAAGTTCAGAAGCAACAGCACTGGCACCTCCATCCCACCCAGAAGCTTCTGAACCATGTAGACTAAAGCTGTCTAATGGAGAATCATCAACACCATAAGTGTCTAATCCTGACATTTCTAGAACTTCACCTGCTCTAAAGTCATGTTTAGCAATAACGGTAGCAGAAACAGTATCTGCTAGTTGACTGGAGTTGCACATTGCTTGGCTGGACCCTGTGACAGACATCCTAAATGCCCCATCATCTTCCACACCTTTGTTTTTCACCTCTTCCTCAAAGGGATTGGAGGGTGCGACCCAGCGGTGCAGCCACAACTTGTTTAGGGAAGGGATTAGGGTAGGATGAGACGTTGGGACAGGAGGCGGAGCTGGGGGCAGTTTGGCCCAGGGTCCGGGTTGAATCAGCTCCATCCATGGGTGACCTCTGGACCTACAGGTTTTACTGGACACTAAGGGTGTATGTGTGTTTATATGGGTGTGAGACAGTAGGAGAGAAGGTAATAAAGGTCAGAATAGTCGAAGATGTATTGTAATCCCACTAAAGGATCGGCGACTGTGACATTATTTATTGATGTCATGATAAATTACTTCACAATAAGATCACAATTAGTCCTGTTTAATTAGATTAAGTTTTAATCATATAATAAAATTCACTGTGCTCATCATTTTTGATTGTAGATTTTAAATATATAGCCTTCTACTGATTGGGTTCCTGAACTAACTGCTGAAAACTAACCGCTATCAGAAAGTGGAGCTCTGGACTGCCTTGGTCTCTGGGGTGGAGGATTTTGTCTTTCTCCTGCATCTCCAGCTCCTCTCTCTCCACCCCACTCCGCTGCAGTGTGTGTTTCTCCTACAGGTTCAGGACTCTGTGTGTGATGGAAGCTGTGGGTCATTGAAGGTCTGGAGTGGGTGTTCTGTCTGTGCACACACACACACACACACACACACACACACACACACAGTAAATCTAGATGCATTGAAATCAGCAGCAGCATAAGGGATTGTGGTTGTAGCTGTATCTGAATGGCTAGTAACTGTCTGGTCTGGTCAGACTATCTGGTCTGAGTGAGGTGTAAGGATCCTCGGTGCTGCTCGGAGTGTGTTTTCTGTACTCACCAGTCTGCTGCTCTCCCTGATGTCATCATTAGTGTGTGAGAGAAGCTCTATAAATGCAGTGAGCAGTGTACCCAGCAGCTCACGCTGCTATAATTACACTCAGGGTCTTCATACTGAGGGTCTTAAAGTCATAAACACTGTCTCAAAGTCCAGACAGTCCAGACAGCTCTGACTAAAATCTCCAGCATGTCAGCACTAGTAGTAGCTTTTTAGTAATTCGTGCTGTTCTTGTGTTTTCTCTGTTTTGAACTTTTATCATGTTTAAACATACAGTAGAACAGTGCAGGTCATGTGACTAGGAGTGAGCTTCACTGTAAAAACCAGCCAGAATAACCGGCCTGCTGAGTCCAACTCTGGCAGCTTTCATAAGAACACAACACGATTCAGAAAACATCCTAAACATCAGAATCAGAATCAGAATCTCTTTATTTCACCAAGTATGTTACACATACAAGGAATTTGTCTTGGTGAGAGCAACACGTATGACAAGTAACAAAAAACACAGAACACAGACTTAAACTAAAGGAAAATGACACTAAACAATAAATAGGGTAGGGGATAAATTAAAAAAGTAAGAAGTACTAAAGGTAATAAAGAGCTGAAAAATATATTTACAGAAAAGAACATCTGTACAGTGTGCAAATAGTCAGAGTGCAAATAGGCGGAGTGCAAACATGTGAGTAATTATAAAGTAATAGATCATTTTGGGAGTCGTGCTTCCTCTTAACCTTCCTGAAACCATCTTAAGATTGCTTTTGCTCCAGCCACACTCAGGAGTGCGCTAAACTAGAGAAATGTAGTCCACCAAGAATCAAGGGTTTAAGTGATCCCTGCTTACAACAATAATGCTTTATTGTAATGTTATAACAATAATAACAATAACAACAATGTTGTTCTTAAAATAATCATTTTAAATGTAAATATTGCAGTTTAATACTAAAATTGTGGCACACTGCTGTCTGCCAGAAGAAGATTTATTTTTATTAGGTTTAGAAATTTACAGATCAGTAAAAGCAGTGCTTTACCTGAACTGCACAGCGGTGAACTGCCACTAGATGTCGCTAAAACATCGCCGGTCTTCAAACAGTACAGTTGAAACTAAATCGAAAAAACGCAACGAAGGTCAGATTTAAAAGGTTTATAAGATATAATTTGTTTTATATGTGATATAGCATCTTATTGAAGTCCAATAACACAAAATAGAACATTTAATAAGTACAAATGATATCTCTTCACGTGGTCCCGCGCACGCGCAGAGCTGCACCTGAATCGAAAGTAACCGGGAGCTTTTATACATCGGTGATCAATAACTGTCACAATGGTGAATATTCCCCCAACGTTACGTGGTACATCTCTTCATATGCTCCACGTGTCTGATTCGGAGCTTTGTAAAGGGTTTAGGTTTAGGTTTCCTCTCCTTCTCCTGCTCATAAACAGCGTCCTAAAATCTTTATACTGACATTTTAAAGGATCATTTTGTTGGAGAAATATAAAAATATAGAACAAACTGTCCTTAATTTCGGTCTAAATCCCTGATCTTTCTATTCCGACCACATTTAATCAAACAGCCGGAATCACTGCAGCTGCGAAGAAGGCAAGGGGCCGTCTATAAAGTGCGGACACGGTTTAAAAACGTAGACCCCTTTCAGCCATAGGGAGCATGTTTGTTTTAGTTATGAAGACCTGAAGCCTTCTGAACAACAGAGATGAAAAGAGAGAAAAACCAACGACTAACTTTAACAAATTCATTAATTTTTTTTGGCACATTTAACATTTGAAACATGTATGTAAAATTCCTTGTAAACAGAGACACATCTGATAAACATGACTCAAACTTTAGGTTTGGAAAATATGCTTTAGGTTGCTATAAAAAGTTATTTTTCTTATTAATAAGTCGTGGTGACTTTTATGACGTGCAGAACCCAAATCATGTGCAACTTACAGATGCAGCTCACAAAACACCAGCAATATACTTATATATATTTAATTATTTTAAAACACTACAGTCAAATAAACATTGTAAAGCTTGCAAAACCTATATTTCCCTTTGTGTTTTTTATGTTTTATGTTATTATTGTACTCTTAAAGACCAACAAATAATACTTTAAAGAAAATTCAAAATTAAATGTCTAAGCTTTAGTTAATGTCTAAAGATTAGAGGATCTTTGAACTATTAGTCTGTTTAAACTAGCTGAGGTTTCTCTTGGGTAAATAGTGAAGTAAGCTGCTCTGGAGAAGAGCGTCTGCTAAATGCCATAAATAAAATAAGATAATCCTTTATTAGTCCCACAGTGGGGAAATTCTCATAAATGTACAATTAAAAACTTTGGTTGGGTGGGAGATGAAAAATGTATGACATGTAGAGCTAATAGTCTTGGTGACTCTGTGTGGTTCTGTTAATAGTTCCTACATGGCTTTTCATGGTAATCCCAATTTCAGACACACATCTGCATAATGACATAATAAATAAAGAAGACTTTACATCGGAATGACAGATAGCTGGGCTACATCAATTAAGAATCAGAATCAGAATCTCTTTATTTCACCAAGTATGTCACACATACAAGGAATTTGTCTTGGTGAGAGCAACACGTATGACAAGTAACAAAAAACACAGAACACAGATTATTTACAGTCTTAAACTAAAGGAAAATGACACTAAACAATAAATAGGGTAGGGGATCCATTAAAAAAGTAAAAAGTAATAAAGGTAATAAAGAGCTGAAAATATATTTACAGAAAGGAACATCTGTACAGGTGTGCAAATAGGCAGAGTGCAAAATAGCTGTTCAGTCCGGTTTGGTACAGTTCAGTTTTAAGTTTTGAGGTTTACAGTGGGAGGTGTTCAGGTGTCCAGAAGATATTAGTATGAGCTCCTGATATGCACAGATGCCCCAGACCCTGTGTTGGGCTCACAGGAGTGGTGAGAGAGTCTGTCCCACAGTTAAAATAAACATTTTGAAGAGAGTTGTGTGTGTGTGTGTGTGTGTGTGTGTGTGTGTGTGTGTGTGTGAGTGTGTGTGAGTGTGTGTTCACTGCCACAGGTGGGTTAAATGCGGAGGACACATTTCACTGTACAGTGACAAACACGTGCACCTTTACTGAAGAAATGACAGGAACTGTGGGCATCTTCATAATATTCAGACAGTAGTAGTGGCTTTAGTTCTGGACGCTGCAGATTGAGGTTAACTGGCTGTTGTACAGACTGTAAGCAGCCTGAGGTGGTCGTGCGAACCAACCACGTTCTAACTCACCTCACTTACGATAACTGTTACTTCCTCGCTCCGAAATATGAATTATTAGGCTTATTATAATCGGACCCGATGCTTACATCTGCGATTAAGATCAAGAACCAAACTTTCCAAACTGATTTGCTTGGCAGGTAAGTCTTGACCTGTGTGCACTGCACTGTCCACCACCCCGGACAGTTCCCGGATTCTGGACAGGTATAGGTGTAAGGAGAAATATAGGGCTGCTGAGATTACGTCAGAGATATTGATTTATTTTTTTTCTAAGATGATGTTCAGTGTTATTAAAGGCAGAGAGGGATTCCTTTGTTTATTTAAAGACCTAGACCTGGTGTAAGTTTCCCAAAAACATTGTAACGCTAAATACTTACTAAATACTAATACGTAGTTTTTAAAGACATTCATTAATTAGCGAGCGTTTACCAAAAATCTCAGTAGTTTAAGTACTGTGTGCAGATTAACCCGACACACTCGTTATTCCCACAGTGTTTCTTTAGGTAGATTTTGGCTGCAGTTCAGCACTTAAAACCCAGGTGCCGCTAATTTGTGTGTGTGTGTGTGTGTGTGTGTGTGTGTGTGTGTGTGTGTGTGTGTGTGTAAACAAGTCACAAAAAGTATACATTATAAAACAGACTTATGCTTATGGGACAATAAAATTATGTTTTTTGCCATTTGTTAAATTCAGAACATAAATAGGATCTGTGTTTAAAATGTGTAGAATATGTTTAAGGTTACTTTCTGTAGAGGATGTCTTCACCTTTCACATTCAGAATGTATAAGGAAGAAAAAAAATTTATGTGCCTTTACTTTTACACACACCACATTATATGTTATATATATTGAGCACATATACATTATATGGACAAAGTATTGAGACACCAGCTTATTTACTGTTTTTCTGGAATCCAGGGGATTAAAAGAGCTGACCCTGCTTCTGTTCTGTTGCATATTATTAATAATAATACAATTAAAATGCATTTGTATCTTCTGTGGCATTAATATGAGCTGATTAATGATTAATGGTTATATGTGTGTTTATGAGTATTTTACAACAGCTGGGAACATCCCTCAGCCAGACAGATTCAATATCAGTATAATAATATTGTTATCAACACATGTAATAATGAAGATATAGTGTGTATTTAACTGAGTGGAATTGATGTTTAAGGATTGGCTGGTCGCTCTCTTTTGGGGGAGGAGTCCATTAGACCATTATGAATCACTGCTGGTTTAGTCAGCATGTGTTTATAGAGCACATTTAAAACCAAAGTGCTGTACACAGAAAGAGAAGAGAACATGATAGCCCTGAATGCCTGTTTATGGCCCCATTCATTAATTTCACATTTTAGATAAACAACATAGGATACACATATGTTTCACGACAGTTACAGAATCTTTTCCAGTAGGTGCAGAGAAATAGGTCTTAAATTTAAAACTGGTAAAAAATGGTAAAAATAGGTATTTAATCTTGTTGTAAAAACCAGGAACAGAGGAGGCAGGCCTAATATTCTGTGTTTCTAAATTGGGAGTAACACTGTTATTTCTCCCTGTTTCAGTTGTTGGTGAAGAACATAGAAAACCGACCAAGTGGAAGCAGTTTAAACCAACTGGATAAAGAGTGAGTTCTGAATTCATTTTTGCTTCTCTTTACTCTGTAAGTGTCTGAAAGGGAGACAATTCTGGGAGAAAGACTGAGCCCTGATCGGAAACATCCTAACAATAAGTAGTGTGAGTGCAACACCGTGATATCACAATGTAAAATCGAATTGAATGTGACACAGTTGTGCTGCATTGTGAACATTAAAGTTTGCTCGACTCACTAGTGCTGGGTAATATGACCTTAAGTATCATAATTAAATGCACATTTTCCCTCCATTACGATTAATGATTGATTATATAAGCTGCTTGAGTTGCTTAGTTGGCTCGGTGTTGGTTGTTTTTGTATGTTGTTTTCATGTCACAGACTGGATGGGGCAGAGTCTCAGGACTACACATGCAGTAGTATGTTTTTAAGAGGACAATATAGAAAAAAATTGTAACCAACATGAGCAAGAATACATTGATTAGATTATTAATTTTATAAATAATTTACGCTATACATTGGTGGTGGTAAAATATGACAATATTTAATTTTTTTGTGAAGCAAAGTGTGCTTTTCTGAGCATATTGTTGATATCGTCAGTCTTTGACCAACTGCATGTTTCATTACAGAAAGTGTAATTAGTGCTGCTTAATTGGAGGGCAGCACATTGTAAAGAACAATGAGTTTCAATAGCAGTTCTTAAGAATCTGCCAATACTGATGGATTTTGTCTGTCATCATATTATGTAAATAAATGTAAATAAATTGTGAAAATTTAAATAATATGATTAAATAATGTGATAATATTTTTACCATATTACCCAGCTCTGCTATACATATAATTAATTTGTTTAAAAAGTAAATGCTTTTTTTATTTTCCTCTTTATGGTGTAAGTGTCAGCAGAGGAGGCCATTCCAAAAGGAAGACAGAGTCGATTTTGATCGTCCAAACCGTAAGATCCCATTATCCCTTCTTAATTTTAATGTTCAATTGTTTTTGTGTTTGAAGTAAGTAAGTATGTCTTTTTTGTGAGTGGGGGATTAGAGAAGGACAAACATTTTGCTGTTAAAACATTCAAAGAACATTTAAAACAAAGATTCTCCTCAAATTGTTTCTCCAGTGTCTGTGAGAAGGATGGTGCTGGTGGGGAAGACTGGAGCTGGGAAAAGCTCCTCAGGAAACACCATCCTGGGCAGGAAAGGATTCAGAGCTGCTAAAAGTGGATCATCCATCACTAAAGAGTGCTGGAAGGAGAAGGAATGGGTGGGGGACACTGAAGTGGTCCTGGTTGATACTCCTGATCTCTTTGATACCACGCTTTCAGAGAGAGATTTACAAAGGGAGATCAGTAAGTGCATTAACATGACGGCTCCAGGACCCCACGCCATCATCCTGACCATGCAGCTCGGACCCTTCACCAAAGAAGAGGGTTTAGCTGTAAAGAAGATCAGAGCCATTTTTGGTGAGGAAGCAGACAAATACACCATCATCCTCTTCACACATGGTGACGAACTCCCTGAAACCGTGGAAGAACATCTGAAAACTGCACCCAAACAGCTGAAACAGCTCTTAGATTCTTACGGAGGACGGTACCATGTCTTTGACAACACTAAAATGGATGACCGCACTCAAGTTCTAAGGTTCCTGAATAAAGTAGAAGATATGCTAGTATGTAACGGGGGTGAATTCTATACCAGCAAAATGTTTCAGGATGTGGACCAGATGCTAAAGGCCAGAGAGGAGGAATTAAGGGAGCGGTATGAGCATGAGCTTAAGGAGCATGAGCAGAAACTGACAGAAAGATTCAGAGAAGAAAAAAGAACATTACAGGAGAAAGTTGAACAGCTAGAGGCGTCAAATCAAGACTTAAAGCAGTTAATTAGAATTCAGGAGCAGGAGCTGAGTGAATACAGGCGCTTTTATAATAGAAAGCGCAAGTGTGTTAGACAGGAAGCAGAAGAAACAGCAGTGGATAAAAAACTACCAGTGGAGATTGCTAATCAACTAAAAAAAATGTGATCATGGAGATGCCTACACTGAAATACTGTTAAATTTGGAAATGTTTTAAAGACATCATAATTTATCATAATATACAACATCCTAACAAGTCATCCAGAGTGTTTAGGAAAACCACATCAACCATAATCAAAATTCTTTACCCAGTAGAAGAATCTATCCACAGTTAATGAATATAATTAATCACAGAATCTATATTCATTCTCCAAAGTATCTCAATTCATCAAATAAACATTCTATGCAAGTAGGCTGTTGTGCAGCCTGAACATCAGGAACAACTTTTAGCACTTTTGGCAAAACTCTCATATTAATTAACCAATGAATTAACTCTGGATTAATAAACCGGTTCATCTGGACAGATCTCAGGCCTCATTCATTCAGCAGGTACTGGACCTTTTCCATCCAGTTCCTCTCAGGAATTCAGCTATGACCACGACTCTTGGATAGTGTGCATGTGTATATATGTAAATATTTACATTTACATTTAATGCATTTAGCAGAAGCTCTTTGAATGTTTGTTATTCAGTAAACACCCTTGCTGTTCGTAAAAATTGTTATTTCAGGCCTCATGCTATACGAATTGAGTTCACAATTTAATTAAATAAAATATTGTGATTTGAGATTTTTGTTTGTGGTGTTTCTGGCAGCTTTACTGATATCATTATGTGGCTTTCAAAGTAAAATTTGAAATTAAAATATTCAGGTTACAGAATGCCTACATACAAATGTCTTTTCTACATGCTATGGAAATGTCTCAAAATATATTTTTAGAGCTTGCTGCAGAAGTTGACCTTAGGTCAGTGTCAGAGTTGTCAATGTTTGTAAGTGTGATGCACACATTAGTTTGTTTGTGGTGATATTCCAAGGTACTCATGTCAGCTGTATGACTTAAGGTACTGTAATACAGAAGAGCGACCTCACTGTAAATGTGTACCCTGACTGAGTTAGTGAGTGTAAAGATCAGATAAAGGCCATTTGTATCATTTCTGTACTTTTAAGTAGTTCTCAGTGTTAAAACGTGCATGTTAGACAAAACCTCTATGATGTAACTCCATCACCTCTGGGACATCACCTCTACTCTCCTCACAGTCACACATCCCTCTTCTTATTGCATGGACCGCAGGTGCTGTCTGCACTCGCAAATGCATTTGAGCTGACTGTAGACGATATGAAACTAGAAGCTGCGCTTGCCTGTGGGGGCGCTGATGAGCTGCGTGCTAAAAGTGAAAGTAAAAAAATACAGTCCGACAGTGTGTATTAATAAGCTGTAGGTGTAACAAGTGACACAAAATGGCTTTAAGGCACTCAAACCCTTTGAGCTATTGTTCTTACTTAGGTCAGGTGAAGCGTTAGGACAGGACAGCTGTTAAGGCAGCGTTTGAAGGTGAGAGTCAATAATGAACCCTTAAAGAGTTAACTCTCTGCCTGTCAGTCTTAGGGTCTTTTTCAGAAAGCCTGCGCATGCGCACTGATATTACGCGGACTGTAGACAGAATCTGAGGAGCTGTCTGTTAAAATATGTATTTGGCAAGCATCTCTACTCCTGGCTGAGAACAGCTGGTGTATTTGTCAGTGCTTGCTGCAGAGGTTGACCTTAGGTCAGTGTCAGAGTTGTCAAGCCAGGTATTGCCTGATGCAGACTGTCTGTTAGTAAGTTTATTAAAGCAAGGTGAATTTTCTGTTTGATATTTCATAAACGTTCATGTAGTCAATTAATCTATCTTACTGACTGTTACTGACTGTAGGATGGTTAATGCTGTGAAGCACAGTGCTTTGCTTCCAGGTGTGCGTGCTTCCTGCCTATAATCATAAGTGTGTGTGTGTGTGTGTGTCTGTGCGCATGCATCATGGATGGATTAAATAAGGTGGGTACAATCTGCTGTGTAGCAGCCATATTCAGTTACAGTTTTGCACAATGTTGTCTTTTGCATAATTATTTTTTAATATTTAACACCACTACAGTTTGGTGGTAGTTGTGTGTCCTTGCACTTCTATATAAATGTTAACTCTAGCTCTAAGTCTTTATTGCACATTCATATTTATTCAAATTACAAAACATTATATATATTATATTATATTAATATTTCCTGTGACTTACACTGAAAATGTGAGTCTTAAGACAAAGACATTTATAGTAGTGTCAGTTACACAGTTTTGTTTCCACTCCACACTAAGAGGATATATTTTCTTTGCAGTAAATGTTTACATTGTATTCAGTTTTGGCATTGAGGATTAATTAGGGTTTTGTATAGCAGGGAATATTGTTTTATTTGAAGGTTACATGATATTTTGAAACTCTAGATCAATATATTTATTTTAGAAAACTAGGGTAAATTGCATGAGTTGATAGCTTTGAGGGCTAAACCACTGACTCTTTCCCTCATTTAATCTGACTGCTAATTAAATCCCTAATCTTTGTTTTTCATCATTTCAATACTTCAGATAAATGCTTCATGATTCTGTATCCTGTTGCCTCATTGTTATAAAAGGCAGTCACAGCCAGATGCTGTAATTTTCATGAAATCATAGGTTACTCAAATATGTCTTAATTTGAGATGTAAATGTTAACAGGAGTTTGTTATTTGTATGACTTTTTGCTTGTAGAGACTTCAGAAATAGAATGTTTTTGAGTTATTTGTAATAATTTGATTGACAATGATATTTTTAAGTTCTTTATAATACTTGACAATAGCACACATAAAATGAAAAAAGGGATTGTCCTACATTTTTTATTTATTATTTGAGATTATTTCTCTTTATCAAGAAATGTCAGAAACAGCAAAACAAGGCATTTACAAATGGTGACCGGGGATTTAAAAATGTAATTTATTGATGTTTTGTGAGTAATTGTGTAATTTGGACACTTTTGGGACTCAAAACTGTTGATTTTCAGATTTTTTGTTACACTTTCCTCCTGCTTCCAGGTGCAAATCGCGGTGTCATGTAGATTTTGTGGCTGATAAATAGAATTTTCCAGTAAAGTCTACAGGCAAAAAATCACACAAATAACTAACTCCTGTTAATATTTACATCTCAATTTAAGACATATTTGGGTAACCTATGACTTTCTGAAAATTGACTAATTTACAAAAGCACTCTGCTGAATGCTGTCGCTATAAATCATATGATGAATCGAGATGTAACAAAAAAATCTTGAGGAAAAGAAAACAGGAATGATCTAAAACGAAACTAAAATATATATTGGTGGTCATAAAACCCTTAACAAAAGATCAAATTCCATCATTTTTTATCTCTGTCTTTGTGATTGTCTATCACAAACATTTGTAAACAGGACAAAAACAAAATGACCTATAACATATTTCTGTAAAACAGCTAAAATGTCTTTCAACTTCCTGAGGTCGCTCCACCATGCAAACTAAGAACCTTTTGTTCAGTGTCTGTTTGTCAGATCTTTTCCTTTCTGGCTGTTTCTTAGCCACCTCTCCTTGACAATGCATGTGGCTTAAGGTGGACCCTTAAGAAAAGCCCTTCACCCTCCCTGCTTACACAGTTACAGTAAGCACAGTATCTGATTCACAGTGCCACTGCCTCTCCTCTTCAACTGTCCTGTGCATGAACACAAATGTTGCTGTTGCTGATTGGCTGTAATAGTGTTATATTTGTTGGTCAGCACGCAAACAGACCACAGAACAAACAAACCCTGATGAAACATTCGCTGAATTTTACAAAACGTGTATTAGATTGCAAAGCATAAATCTTAATCACATAAATATGCCAAAAAAAAAATTCTTCCAGTTTTTTTGATCACAAGGCTCTCCAGGAAGTTGTGAGAACATTAGAGCTCACGGTCTTAAAGAATTTCTGCCAGTCACAATGCCTGCAAAAGACTCAACAAAATCAAAAAACAAAAGCACAACAGCCTTACAAAACATTTACCAGTCTTGATGCCCTAGGGTTGACGCTTAAGCTCCCAGTGGAACGTACTCACTAAGTGAACCACATGTTTACCAGGCTGCCATCTGTTAGTCTGTACTGATACAGCTATATATACTCAACCATATTTTTATTCATATGTGTCCTTACATTGCTGTCAAAGCTTCTTTTCTCTTTCACTTGTCTCCTGTGGGCAGTGTTCTTTGTCATCTTATGGCCTATGTTGTAGACAGTTGTCTTTTGCATAATTATTTTTTAATATTTAACACCACTACAGTTTGGTGGTAGTTGTGTGTCCTTGCACTACTATATAAATGTTAACTCTAGCTCTAAGTCTTTATTGCACATTAATATATATTTTGATCAAATTACAAAACATTATATATATATATATATATATATATATATATATATATACAGTCATGCCCGAAAGTATTCATACCCCTGGCAAAGTTTGACTTATATTTACTTTTATTTAACCAGAAGTTATATTTTTGCCTTGAAACGACACAGGCATCTCCCAGGAGATAACACGATGATGTACAAGAGGCATCATTGTGGGAAAAAGTATTTCTCAGCTTTTATACACATTTGAACAAAAAGTGGCATGTCCAAAATTATTCATACCCTTTGAAAACTGTCACAGTATATGGGAAAATCCAAAGTTCTATACCATTCCAAATAGTCCAAGCTGTTTTAAAGCATCCTAATTACCCTGATTCATTGGGAACAGCTGTTTTAATCAACTCAACAGGAGAAAAACAGCAGCTCTCTGCAGTTGGTTTGTGGACAGTCATGGCTAAGACAAAGGAGCTCACTAAGGACCTGCGGCTGTGCATTGTGGCCGCTCACAAGTCAGGAAAGGGCTATAAAGCCATATCAAAATGTTTTCAAGTTCCAGTGGCTACAGTGCAAAGTATTATTAAAAAATACAAGAAGTTCCGCACTGTGGAAAATCTCAGAAGATGTGGTCGGAAGCCAAAAGTGACACCTGTGCTGGCCAGGAGAATAGTGAGAGAGGTGAAGAAAAATCACCAAGGATCACCACCAAGGCCATCCTGGTGAATCTGGACTCCGCTGGTGGCGACATCTCAAGGCAGACAGTTCAACGGACACTGCACACTGCTGGGTTCCACGGACGCAGGCCAAGGAGGACACCACTTCTCCAGAAAAGGCACACAAAAGCCCGCTTGACCTTTGCAAATGCTCATCTGGACAAAGAAGAAGACTTCTGGTGTTCTGTTTTATGGTCAGATGAAACAAAAATTGAATTGTTTGGCCACAATGATGTGTGCACCATTTGGCGTAAAAAAGGAGAAGCCTTCAACCCTAAGAACACCATCCCCACTGTCAAACATGGTGGTGGGAACCTAATGTTTTGGGGGTGTTTTTCAGCCAATGGACCAGGGAACTTGATCGCAGTAAATGGCACCATGAAAAAAGAGCAATACATCAAGATTCTCAACAACAACATCAGGCAGTCTGCAGAGAAACTTGGCCTTGGGAACCGGTGGACATTTCAGCACAACAACGACCCAAAACACACAGCCAAAGTGGTGAAGAAATGGTTAGCAGACAAAAACATTAATGTTTTGCAGTGGCCCAGCCAGAGTCCTGACTTGAATCCAATTGAGAATCTGTGGAGGGAGCTAAAGATCAGGGTGATGGCAAGGAGACCCTCGAACCTCAAAGAGTTGGAGCTCATCACTAAAGATGAATGGGCAAAAATACCAGTGGAGACATGCAAAAAGCTGGTCAGCAATTACAGGAAGCGTTTGATTGCTGTAATAGCCAATAAAGGCTTTTCTATTAATTATTGAGAAGGGTATGAATAATTTTGGACATGCCACTTTTTGTTCAAATGTGTATAAAAGCTGAGAAATATTTTTTCCCACAATGATGCCTCTTGTACATCATCGTGTTATTATCTCCTGGGAGATGCCTGTGTCATTTCCAGGCAAAAATATAATTTCTGGTTAAATAAAAGTAAATTTAAGTCAAACTTTGACAGGGGTATGAATACTTTCGGGCATGACTGTATATATATATATATATATATATATATATATATATATATATATATAGATATATAATATTAATAAGACATTCTAGGAGTTTAAGACACATATAGGTTGTAAAAAAAAAAACAAGAAGGATCCAAAAGCAGGTTCCTCAACATGTCACAAAAGTTGGAATGTATTTTGTCCTGACAAATAGAAAACTATGTAAATAGTATTCTGTTTTTGAAAATATAATACTATGGTGTAGAATACTATGAAAATATGTCATAAATTCATGCGTCTTTACTCATACTTTTCATATAAGTTAAGTATTGTAATGTTGACGTTTAGACCGTCTTTTAGACATCGTATGTGATGATATTTTCACTGGAGCTCACTTACAGATCGCTGAAGTAATCAATGAACGAATTGAAATAGCACAGTTTAGCAGAGTGTTCCTGTGTACTTTCTATCGATTTGCTTTTAAGCAACACAGCAGTTTCTGCCTTCTTTTGGAGAAACTGTGAAGACGAGCGGCTGCAATAAAAAAAGATGGACAGGTCAATCCTGTTAGCGATTGGCTTAATAAAAAGTGATTGACAACAAAACGTTAGCAAATGATTGGCAGGTTCCCGACCATTGCTCCCTCCTGCCTGTGCCCCGCCCCCCTCTGCAGCATTTCAAATACTTAGGGGAGTTCCGTAAGGCGAGACGACCATTTCTATAGAGACTCTGCACCAAACAAAAGAGTTCATCTGTGGCCTCATACTGAAAGAAGAAATGTAGGCGTGCTTGTTGAGCCTGTCTATCTTGGAAATCCCCCCAAAATCACAAGGGGGCGGAGCGTCTGTTTCACTCTTTCGGTTACTTTCGGTTTTACAGTCCACAGACGGTAGCTAACATAAATCCATCAAAAGGTGAGTATTTTAGCTTTGAGCTAAAGTGCAGAATAGCTTGTTACTACATATAAGATGTTCTCAGATAGCTTAAAGTATATTTGGGATGCAAAACCCCTGGTGTGAAAAGTTATTATATATATATATTTTTCAAGTCTGCTACGTGCTTTATAACAAACAGCTGTCCACCAGGTGAAGCATAGAGGAGATCCGCCTGTTAATGCCCTTGTGTGGTTTTGTACAATGCTGTGTAAACACTGGAATATCCTACATGACTCTTTTTCTTTTCCTTACGAAGGCCATGGCAACAGTTCAGAAACCACCTGAGCCTTTACGTTTTCGTGTCATCCTCCTGGGGAAAACGGGAGTTGGGAAAAGTGCATCTGGAAACACGATAATGGGACAAAATGTTTTTACGTCGAAGAAGAGCTTTAAAAATGTAACTAAAAAGGTTCAGAGGGAGAGTGTGACCTTTGATAGAGTGAGCCTTGATGTTTATGACACACCAGGACTCTTTGGCGCGGAAACAGGCAATGGAGAAGTATTAAGAGAATGGCAGCCTCTTCTCCAGTTAGATGACTCAGTGCCAATGGTGTTTCTGCTGGTGATGAAGATAGACAGATTCTCTACAGAAGAGAAAGAAACTGTAGAACTGATTCAACACTTTATACCAGATCACCTCCTCCAGAACACCTGGATCCTCTTCACCAGAGGAGATGAGCTGGAGAGTGAGGGTCTCTCTATAGAAGAGTTCATAGAAGAGACTAAAGAACTGGAGAATATTGTTAAGAGATTTAACAACAGATACCACGTCTTCAACAACATAGCTTATCTTCCTGACCAAGTGATGGAACTAATCAGAAAGGCATCGGACATTATCTGTAAGTTGCTATTTCATCAAGTGTTATTAAGTAAATAATAATTTACTAATAATTTAATAATTTACTTCTTAAATAATCATGGGGTATTCCTGTCTGAGCTGCATTAAAATATAAGATTTGATGCACACTTCTGTTAATGTGAATAGCTCATGAAATGTACAAGTTGGTGTCAAATGTGATAGATGTAAACGTTGCTTTCAGTATCCAAGCAAGATTAGTGTAATATTCCTGTTTTGTTAAAATACAATAAGGAATGAGTACCATGCAAAGGATAGAGCTGAGGCTTGAGCTTAATAAAAAAAATCCAGCCATGGGCTCCTCTAAACAGCCTCTGAGCACTCTAAACATAACTGATGCCCACCAATAGTGATGTAACAGATCACCCTTGGATAGCCAGAGTTTATCCATAGCAGTGTAGAGTGTGGTTCTCCTGCTGCTGTTATTACAGTAATATTCCATGAATAAAGAGTCACTCCCTTTTGTAACAGTATCCAACATACATGTTTTTATTAAATGGCACAACTGAAATGCTGTAGGCTGAATGGGTGAAGCTAAACTTCTGTAGTCTGAATTGGTGGAGCTAAATTGCTGTAGCCAGCATAATGAAACAGAGACACATAATTCTCTCACATTTGTAACATTTTTCTGTTTAGATCTTAACATTATACTGAAATTAACAAGAGACTGTTTTCATGCCTATTTGTCTAATTTCTGCAGATAAGAAACAGTACACTTTATTGGACAAAAACATCAATCTAGCGAAGAGACCCAGCGATTTAGGTATGTTCATTTTTGAAAAATATGTTTTTTTTAACATTGTCTTTAATGCTGCCTTAGTCTACAGTTTATTAATTATACATGATTTACATAGGATTTCTTCAAAACCAACCTAATATTAACAAATGAGCTGTTTTTGCTCCTATAGAACAACTCCACCCTCTCACACACAAGGGTGAAATAATTAAATACAGTAATTTATTTATTCATTGATGTACTCCAGACCTGACAACATTCACCTTCATAATTCTTACTTAAATATTATGCTGTATGTACCTTTCAGATCCATATGATGATGATCCTGATGTTCTCAGAGCAATTTTATCATGTGGACATGTCACAAGTGCAGATACGCTGATGGAATTTTGCAGAGTTGAGCTTGCAAAGGTAAACAGCTCATTTAACATGTCTGTGAATTAACTTAAAATGCCTAAAATCAGTTTAGGCTTTGGAACCAAACCAAACCAAACACCTTAATAGGGGATGTTCTCTTTTCTACTTGGGTTACTCAGGTTGAGAGGTGCCAGGTGGGCGTAGGGATACTCACAAGTCCCCGGCTGGCAGCTGAACAGTTGGAATTTGTCATAATTACTTAATTGCAGAAAATAATCGCTATTGTGTTAGATGAGAGATGAGAGATGGAATACTGCTGCAACTGAGTTCTTGTCTTTAAGTCAAGATAGCTTCATCTGAGTATTATAGATATGCTGTGATGGGTGTGACATATACAGAGTTTACAGTAAGAGAAGGGAATTCTCACAGGAGATTAAAAAGACAATGGGAGAGAGTCAGCATTTTCAGATTTGAGGTATCCTGAGGTATCCTGGTATGGATCTTTACTTTGGTGTACCATCTAGTACTTACATAAACACAGACCTGGTCACTTCTTTTCTTGCCAGATTTTCTAGTTTCTAGGTCCATTTAGAAGTTAAAATTATCGAGGCTGACCTGTGCATCAGAGACTTCACCACCAAGCCAGGTTTCTGTCAGGGTAATAATGCAGGCTTGATGTACATGATGATGGAGGGAAGAGGGGCTTTCTCAGCCTTGTCTGCATTCCTCCTTGACATCCTCTCTTTTCTTATTGTATTTCTGCTGGTGTGAAACCAAAAGACTTGGTGTTACAAGGGACAGACTTCCGAAGCTGTAGCAGATTTTCCTTGGAATAGATGTGTCGGCCTATCTGAAGATCTAGCTGTAGTGCAGCACTCCTGGTGTAATTAATAATTAAAAGTATTATCAATATGATAGCCCAGCCATTCTTACACATGGCAAACACCATGCTATACTGCAGTTGTGTAGTTAAAAAACAAATAGAAAACAGTGTGAATGCAGACAAGAGGAGCTGGGCTCACTTTACTGTTACACGATGAGGAGCTCTGATATCTGGTAGAGGCTTTGAGTAGAGCTGTTGCTCCTTTAATGTTAGTGGATTTTGCAGAGGTGGTTTGGGCATCTGATATGGATGCCCCCCTGGTTGCTAGAGGAATATCTTCAGGCTGGCGTGGAAGCTCTGGTGGAAGTGACTGGGTACAGGGATACCTGGACTTTTTTGTTTGCCCTATTGCCACAGAGACCATCAATCGGACTAAGATGATAATAAGATTATCATTATAAGCTTTAAGTAACATGAGCTTTTTTTAAACATGTTTGAAATGTTAAGAAAACTTTAATTTCAATACATAATAACTTGCATAAGTAGAACATTATAAATGGTCTTTACAGGCAGTCACATCTAACTGGTAATTCACAAACAACACAAAGCATACAACTTAAGTAAGTTGTGTGTTCAATGATGCATTGTTTATTACTCATTTCTAACTCATTCTAATTGTAACATTTTGAGAGAAAAGCTCTTTTTATTGAAGTTAAAGCCATATTTATAATAATATAAGTATCAGAATCATGTTATGGTACATCAACTGTATTAGGGAGAAAGGTCTCTTGTCATTCCCACTCTCAAAGTGTGATTTGTCTTTACTGCATTGAATTACACTCTCCGTCTGTAGACGTAGCCCATGAGCACAAAATGCTACTTTTAGCGTGGGTATAAATTCTTACCGAACAAAAGTAAAATGTGTGGTGTGAAAAAGACTCCATAGTTCATTCAATCAAAGAGTCCTTCTGAAACATTGGGTATCAGGTGTGGATATATTGCACTTGCCAATGCAGGAAATGGTTAAAGCTTAGATTAGCAAACTGTCTTAAAGCCATTGCTAACGCTACCTATATTCCTAAGTAGAAAAAAAGCCCTGTTTTACTTTTATCAGGAATTTTAGGGGACATAAAGCAGCTTTCTGTTCTGATAACAATTTAAGTGAAAACAAATATGTATTGTCTTTTGAGCGAATATTGATTCTGATATTGAACAATTGGCCATCAAAGGCAGCTGTACAGTGAGTAAAGGAGCAGACTGGCTTGTTTCATGACATTGCTGACATTGCATGTTCTGCCTGTTCTAAAAATGTTCTTACATTGTGTTAAAATATTGTTTTCAGCACAAATATCCATCAGCTGATAGATTTGTTTACTTTGTCTGAAGAGATTTTTTATTTTTTATTTTTATTTATATATCATTTAGTCAGTTTTTAAGATCATATTTGGATGTTGCAGTGGTTTCAGCTTTCGGTGGGCAGGGTTTAAGCACAGTGTTGACTGGCAGCTGTTCAGTAATAGCCTTTAAAAGACAAACTTGAACTCACACTAATTAAATTCAGTGTGCAGCACAGTCACTGCATACCTTTTAATAACAGCAACAAATAATTATTATTTTAGAATTTATTACACTTTTTTACATTTCAACATCCTTTCCACAAACTAACCACCATTTTGTTTACCCTTATGTTTAACCCAAGCCAGCAGACAAGTGTGTGAGACTTGTCTACGTTCACTCAGCAGGTGAAAGTTATCTGTGTGGCAGTGTGAATGGCAAAAACATATAAAATCTGCCACTTTTAGATCTGATTTGAGTCACTTTTTATATGTGGTATTGAATTCTGATACATCTGACAGAATATGCATTCAGTCTGAACAGTCAGATCGGAATTCATGCCACCTTTACATCAATCCAACTCAACTTTGGGTCACTTCACCTGCTATGTGAATGTAGCCTGTGTTTTAGAGAGCTGGTTTGTTTAACATAGTTGGTAACAACAGAAAAGTTCAGTGATAGCCAGTGCTTTTTACCTTTTGCTAACTGTGCAAAGTGCAGTTTTCTACAAGCAGTAGTTAGCAGACAAGGTAAAGCAAAGTAATTTCTATATCTGATGCTCAATATGTCAAGTCAAGTCAAGTCAAGTGGTTTTATTGTCATTTCAACTACATACAGAGTGCACAGTGAAACGAAACAACGTTCCTCCAGGACCATGGAGCAACATAGACAGTGCATACAGAACACAAGTGCAACACAATACAAGTGCAGACAGACAACACAACACAGTACAGACATGTAAGACATACCTTCATGTCATCAACATTGATGGGACTCTCACAAGCACAAGGTCTGTCTGACCCTAAGTAATTATGCTGACTTATACTTGGCATTATTGATGCCATATAATGCATTAGAAAAAAAACATTTAAAATACAACCCAGAGACTGCACAGTTTAATACAAAAAAACATCTTTGGGGTGCAAATTAAGGGATAACTTGTTGTTATTTTAACACAAATATAATAAAAACAAAAAAGACAGGAAAAAAACAAACAAAAGAATTGGCTGCCTTTAATAGTTAATGTAACTGATTACATGTATTAGATGATTTGGCTACACGTGTTCATAAAATATTTGGTACATTACTAATACTGCAGTGTTCTGTACACTCTACATGCCTCTTTTTGAGGAAATAGTTAAGCAATTTATCTATGGTAAATGTTTTTACACCCTTTTTAAGTAAATGTTTTGTGTCCTTTTTGTGGACACAGTGCAGATACAAACTTCACTATGTTTTGCCATTGTTTTAATTGACATTCTTACTAATAACAGACATTCTTAATAATGCTCTTTCACCACATTATAACTGTGTTTTTTTATGTTAGGGGAAAACTACACTGAAATGCTATTTGTGTGCTAAAGAGTGGCTTTATGAAGAAGTCCGCAGGTTAGCCAAACTTACACCACAAGAACAAGAATTCTTTGAGAAAACTCTTGGGAAGAATGTCAGCAAGAAGCATATGTCTTGCAAAATTGTAAGTACAATAAAAACAATTTATGTAAACAGTTTTTGACAGTTAGACACTGTATACCACTCATCATAACATACTCTGACTCCATGCTAAAAGTCATGGGACAGCAGTATGTAAATTGATCTTGAAGTGTTACCTCAGTGGACAGCTTGGGAAACATCCACACATGTATAAGTTGTGCCAGGTGTTATCTTGTGAGTGAGGCTGAATGCTGGCCAGAGTGCAAATGGCAAGATGACAAGAGTTCAAGCAAGGCCTGATAGTGGGTGCCGGATGGTTGGGACATTCCATTTTCGAATTTGTATGGGCATTTAACATTCCTCAATCCACAGAGTCTCGTGTTTACTGGGAATACACCATAAAACCAATTCTGGACAACTTGGGCCTATAGCATGGTGCATTGTCCAGCTGGAATATCCCATCATTGTGGGTGTGCATGTCAATGAATGGCTGCAAATGGTCACCAAGTAATACACCCCACACCAGCATGGCACCATTAGCAACCTCCACAATGCATTCTTGACAGCTGGGGTCCTTGGCTTTATGGGGTCTGTGCCACACACATACCCTACCGTCACAATCGAAATTGTGACTCATCAGACCACACCACTTGTTGGTAGACCTCTAAAGTCTAGTTGGCAAGATCATGAGCCCTTTGCAACAAGATAACACCACATAACTTAACCAGGTGTGTATGTTTCCCAAACTGTCCCCTAAGGTAAATTCATGTTCAATTTACATACTGCTGTCCCATGACTTTTGGTATTTCAGGGTAATATGAGTCAGTTGTCAGAATGTGTCAGTAAAGTTACTGATAGGCACTGGTTACATTTTTGCTAAAACTACTGTTTTACACTAGTCAGCTGTTTTGAACAACAAAGATGATGTGTTTGCATTTATTCTAATAGCAAGTTTATTATTATTATTTATATTATTATTATTATTATTAATAATAATAATAATAATAATAACTGTCCAAATCCACAGACCAATTTGGAATTTGAAAACGTGCAAATTAAAACACAAAAAACTATGCAACATACCATTTGTAGAATCATAAATTTAGTATTATGTTTTCACAATTATTTTTTTTTGCTATATTTGTTTCTCTTGCAGTGCCCTGGATGTGGATCCTTTATTAAGCGAGCTGACCTGTCGAACCTGAGTGTGCAGTGCACAGTGTGCTGTGAGACAACTGGGAGAAACTATGAGTTCTGCTGGCAGTGTCTGAGAGAATGGAAAGGTCCTCGTCCTCGTTCTGATAGGTGTAATAATGAGAACTGCACTAATGAAGACCTGACCAGGTTACTGCAGAGCTGTAAAACCATTACTTTACCAGATGTTAGAGATATAGAATGTCCAGCTGTTCGTGCCTGCCCAACCTGTGGCATACTGAATGAACACAACACAGAGGGATGTAAAAATATTGTGTGCTGTAGATGCTATACAGAGTTCTGCTTCCTCTGTCTTAAACTCACTCCTGAGTGTTTGAAGACCAGCACACATTTTATACTTTGCTCAGATGGTGTTGCACCGAGACAGACGTCCATACCATGCTGGAATGACTGATATGTATAACAAAATGAACATGTAACACAGATTACAGGTTGAATACTAATGCTAATAATATTTTCACCTGTTATTATCTAGATTCTATTGTTCTATATGTTGTCTATTTAATCATTAGTCATGTGATTAGTCCATGTAAACTAGGAAAACTAATATACAGTGGCTAAAACTTTGTCTCACAAACACACACGTTTTAGAAAACATTCTGCCATGTTTGCTACAGTAGTTTGAGTTACTGTGTTTTGTGTTTTTTGAGTTTATCCTGCATTTTGTTGTTTTGTGGAGCACATGATGTTTGTTCATTTTTGCTGCCATGCCTGTTTGATTGGCATTTATATTTATCACTAACATATTATTGGCTTGGCATGAAATTAATTTGATTAAAAAATGAATAAAAAGTAGCTAACAAAATTAAACTGTCTATGTTCCTGAAGCTTATATTGCTCTGACAGGAGCTTCAGTTTAATGACTTTTACAGGTGCACGTGGTAAGTTTTGAGAAGACGAGGGAATGTAAGACATGCTCAGTGGCAATGTGAAAATCCACTGATTGAGTGACAAAGAAAGCTCCTTCCTGCTCAATACACCAGTGTCCCCCACCTCCAGCTGCAATGAGCTCAGTGTTCTCCTCCAAACTGATGGTATAGTCCTACCACTTCAGGCACAAGATGCAAAAATGGAAAAATTAGAAAACTGTGAAAGCATTCCCTTTTATTTTTTTTTACCTGCAGCTCTACAGCAGAGAATTCAAAACCAGACAATATGAACACACTAGCCTTGCCTAGAGGGTCACACTAATAACAGTGTTGTTACAGGGGCTGTTCTGTTGCCTCTGTCGGTTAAATGACTTCAAAAGATATGAGGAGGTGAGTTTATAGCTTTCATTTATTTATTAGTGTAGCTAACCTTATGCAAACTAGCTTAGAGCTGTGCTGCTGTATTGATGTTATTGCATAGTTGTAGAATTGCATAGTTGTAAAATTTTTTTATGAAATAATTACATTATAATGAAAAATATTATTTTAATGTCTCATTTTCCACATAAGTCCAATTTATGCATGAAGTATATATAGTAGAAAGCCTTCTGTGGATAGTAGAAAAAGCAGGATAAACACTTTTTTAATATCCTTGATTTCACAATAAACAATAAATGTAGGTGCTCCTTCAGTGTTTCTTTATTTTGTATGACTGTATAATACACGCATATAATAACCCACACACAATCAAAATATACTTCCTTGACCCATGTGACCTTTTTTAATAGCTATCTCTAAATCGAGAATTGATGAGAGTATGTAAACAATCTGGCTGAACCAGTGATTGTAGAAAAGCCTAAGAGGCGCAACGCCTCTCAAAAGTGAAGCCAGCACTAATCTGGCGCCTCTGCTGGGTGGTTGCAGTATGACGTGTAGCTACGCTCATCCCCATATGTTTCAATGACAATACAGCCCCGGGCCATTTTTTCTATCTGAATGTAATGTAATTAGTTGTCAGCCAGCCAGCTAATTTTAGCCTAGTTAGACATGCTAGATTCTAACTCTTAGTTTAGTTTTGGCCCCTTACCCCAACATGGTTGTGTCTCTCAGTCCTTTAGAAAAAACTAAAACATAGGGCTTAGACAATGCAGCCTAAAGATATTTCCCCCACAGTGGAGTAAATTCTACAGGAAATATGTACAGTTAACGTATGACATCAGCCATCCATGAAGTAAACAGGTGTCACCCAACTGCTACACTGACATGAGGTGTACTACACATCTGCTCTCCAGTCTAAATGTCCGGATGTCCGGGCTCAAGTTATTGTCAGCTCATGGTTGATGACATGATTAACTAAGTCTGCTCTGATTTATTTTGAAAGTCATTGTCTTCTTTAGACATGAACTCCTCACCAGATCTGCCCCTACCTCTCACTCCATGCCCCCCCCCCACCCCCCATCTCACCCTCCCTCTTCCTCTCTCTGCAGCATTTTCCATTGTTGTAAGAAAAAGATGCTCACCCGTGGTCTTTTTATAGTGCTTATTTCTGGATTGATGGTATTAACCATTGAGGTGTTTGGCCAGGTGGCACAAATATTGGCCAATTTTGAGTGGCAGTGTTTTGATATGACAAACATGTGACCTTTTGTCAGATTGTTGTGTCTTATGCAGAGAACCATGTTCAGTGCATTTAAAAAAGTGTCATTTTGAATAGCAAATTTTGTGTAAAGCAGAAAATTTGATTAGGGGTTTGGAGACTTGAGAATGGGGTTTGCTCTTTGCAAGTTTAAGTATTTGTGCATGTCAGTAGTGTGTTAGCAATTGGAAACCTTTACTTGGTAGCTATTTATGCTGCTGTTGTCAAACATATTAGTATGGTGTTTTATGTGTGTAATGATTTAACACAGTTATGCCTTTGTTTTGAGTATTTTGGCAGAATTGTTAGTTATACGGTGCTAATAATAATAATAATAATAATAATAATAAATATATCTTAGGAACATTCAACAAGCAAGGAGCAACAGAACAGAAAGCCAGATCACCCATGGTGAGTTTTGTTTGGGGACAGGAGAGATTGTGATTGAGATGGTGTTTGTGGTGTGATGAGTTCTACAGTTATACAGTGCTGTAAATTGCTAGCTACTTTAGGCAGTGACCAAATACACAAGCTGTATTTACTTTTTCAAAATTATTTAGCTACATTGTCCCATATAAGTCTTACATCAAACAGTGAATTAAACTATGTGCAAATTGTTACATTTACATGGTTTACATGGCATTTTGCTGAAGCTCTTATCCAAAGCAACTTACATGGTTACTCGTATTACAGAGGAGGGGCTATGTAGTGTTAGGAGTCTTGCCCAAGGACTTGTATTGGTGTAATGCAAGATAGTCACCCAGACCTGGAATTGAACCCCAGTCTTCCACATGGTGTGGTAGTTCACTGGCAGGTAGTGGTGTTATCTATTACACCACATCAACCATGGTTGGCATGACCAGGGTAGTGCTGTGGAGGGGCCCAGTGTAATATCTTTTCATTGTGCCCAAAAACACCCTACAAAATCTGGCGGATGTTTTGGAGATGTTCTGACCCACTAAGTGTCTCAGATTCTAATGCTGTCCATTTTTCCTGAGACACCTTCAAGAACTGACTGTTCACTTATATGTCCTTACAATTTGTTTGTGTTAGTTTTTTCTCTATGTCATATGTTATATATACCACTACCATGTTTGAATGTTGGTATTTACTTTAATCTGTGAAAACAGCTGGTGTCTTGGTGCAGCAGGGACTTGAAATGGGAGGGAAACATGGCCTCTACGGCAAAGAGAAAGCACAGTCGAGGATGTTTTTCCTGAAAGAAATGAATCTACTGCAAACCCTGATGATCCAGTTCTACACAGCAATCAACAAGTCCATGCTCACATCATCCATCTGTTATAAATTGTTCACCTCACAAGAACATGCCAAACCGGTTCAGGTGTTCTCTGCCGTCAATCCATTAATAAAGACAGTGACAGATAACAAAAGGAAGAGGCATTTTCACAGCATTGTTCTGTGAATCAGATATCCTTTTCTGTCATGTTCTGAATTTAACTTAGGTGAATTGGCTGTCCCTAGGAGTAATTGAGTGAATGTGTGTGGTACCCAGTGATGGACTGGCACCCTGTTATTCATGGTATTTCTGCTTGCGGCCAATGATTTTAGGCAGGCTTCCAGAATTAGGAAATGTCTTTTCAGTAGCACTTTTAACAATAAAGTTAATGTTATGTTCAGGAGACTTCTCCATATTCACACAGACACACACACATACACATCTCACGCAAAGAAGGGTTGTGTTTATTAGACAACATTTCTGAAACAATTCTGAATATTTATCAATTACTTATCTTGCTTTTTTGTGAAAGTGGTAAGGGGGACATTCTTTTCTTTATCAATTTACTTTTTAGCATGTAACATGTAATCACATATATTCAGCAAGTATTTACATAAACTGTGCATATATAATTTGGGTCTGTAGCAGGGTAGTCTTCATCTTCCGTTAAGTTGACACAACTATAAGAAATACAAATAGAAAAGAAAGCGCATTAACTTTTATACCTGACAATATGCTTAGTTGATCATAGATATTTATTTATATATTTACAAATGGCAAGAGCTAAAAAAAACTATTTAAAGATACTTCTAAAGATGTAATTACTATTTTGAAGCACACTTGCAAAGACTGAAAGAAAGCTGAAACCCATACCTCCACCTGGCATCCTCATTACATAGGTGATAGTAGAGCCATGATTTAAATGATAATCACGAAGTTGCTTGCCATCTTCCATATGCTCATTTCCAAAGATCAGCGTTATTTGTTCAGGATCTTCAAAAATGTATTACAAAATAATATGATAAAAATGTTATTATATAATATATAATAAAGTAATTGTTTATCACTATTATTATTATTATTATTATTATTATTATTATTATTATAAGTGTATGTAACGTTATTTAGGGAACACCCGTACATACCCTTAGTTTAAAATTAAAACTTGCATTTAAACAATACAAATAACTATAAACTAAAAACTAAATAATATGAAAATAAAGTTAAGAGGAAAAGCTGAATATAAATTATTTCATTATAATTGTATTTAAAACATCAAATAAAAGTGTGATTTTAATTTTCTTAAAAGTGTTTACTGACTACTAAGATTGTGTGTTGGCAAATAAGCAGACAAGCAGTGACGTATGCGTGTGTCTGGGCTTTAATCAAAAGTAAAAGAACTAGAATTAAAGATCTAAAAAGAGAGTTATTGTGTACAATCCAACACACGCTTAAGCAAACTGGATCAAATCTGTAAATATGAATGATTCCTACCTTCTAAGCCTGGAATAAACTTCATAACCAACTTTCTGAAGTCTTCAACCCGCATTGCCATCGCTTCTTCCTTTGTATTTGCCACGTTAATGCGCTTTTTTTTCTCCTCAGTTTGAAGATACACTTGAAAAATCATTGTTCTTCCAATCAGTGTCAAACCTAACCTCTAAACAATGTAGAAACTTCATCAAAATGAAAGAAGAACATGCAGCCCTCGATGTACAGCAGCTGGATTCTCACAGTGCTTTCATTTTCAGTAGTTAGAGCTCCTGTGAGTCGTCATGGGGGAATTCCAGTTTGAAAACAGCCTATGAAAAAGGACCATGTAAATATGTCTGTAGTTCCTATAGCCTATATTCATATAAACGATCCAATATTCTTGTTAAACCCTTGGATTAAAGCTGAAAGTCAGTTCTTTAAAATCTACGTAGCTGGTGTACAAAGGTTAAACTAATGTGTCCAAATAGTTATGAGACAGATTCTAAGTAATTCTTCCTTGTAATTCAGAGAACAATATAAAGTTAATGAATTATTGGCAGTAGTTGCCCCTCAACATCACTCAGTGCCCCGGAGGGAACCGCCGAGCATAGGTCTGGTTCAATAGCGCCGCCTGTGGCGGATTAGGGTATAGGCTACATGGGCAGCCGCCCAGGAGAGCTGCTCATATCTGCCTTCTACGAACAGCACAGGCTCGCACAGAGCAGGACAATGTCCCGAACCAGTCAGCGTAAGTGAACCTCATGATCTTCAGCATACTGTGCTTACCTGCTTTTCACATTTCAGCCCTGTTTTCGCAGCCATAATGTTAGGTCTTGTTAAATTGTTGAGTCATAACGTTAATTATCATGTTTCCTTTCATGTTTCAGTAAAATACTTTAGTCAAATATTTGCGATATAAGTGAAATATTTATCCGAAAAGACCGGACTGCTCTGATCTCTCTGACACTCCCAGCTACTGACTCGGTCAGTACAATTACTGAAGCCTGCAGCTGCTAGCTTTTTACAGTCTGACAGTCTTGATTGGGTCTCTCAATGGATCGCAAAGAATGAGAGTAGCATCAGAGGTAGACACAGATGAGGCTAATACAGTGCTCAACAAGTATTCTAAAATATGCAGTATTTATCATGGAGAATTGTAACAAGTGAAAATACTATTACGCCATGCTGTTATCATGTGTAAACATTCTCATTTGAAAATACTTGGAATCACTCTTAAAGTTTCACAGCTTGGCTTTTCAGGCAATGCCTTTTCATAGCACAGTCTATGCACTTCCTCTTTACTCAAGTACTTAAGTGCCAAAAGCTTAATACCGACAGCGCCACACGGTGGTCAGAGAATGCTTTTACACAGTTGTGCTAATGATGAAAGGTTTTTGTTTAAATCAGGAAAAGAGGAGCTACATGAATCCACCCCACAATGGTCTGACCACAACATATGTTCAGCTGGATCCAACAGTGGCAATCAGGTGAGTTAAACCAGAGGATAAACCAAAACAAATCCAGATACCTAGTGTTGGTTTACAGCCACTTAATGGTAGACTTTTGTCAGCAAATAAAGAACATCTCATCCCTGCATGTCTTTCAGGAGGTCACCATGATAACCGTTACCATTTATTCTAAAAGTATGAACATTTGTTCGACAATTTGACGCAAACAATGAAGATTTTTTTTCTGATTTGGGCTATTGTGTATTATAGTGAAATGTGTATGGTAGTATTTGTATTTTGTATTACAGTGTAATCTACGCAAAAGACTCTCTGAACATTCCTACACTGGGATAGATTCTCACAGTAAGTACATTATTCCTGCTTCCAGCATAGATCAGAAACACACAGATATCATCATGGCAATGAGTGGTGACTTGATGAAACAAATTAATATTCAAAGGGAACTCTATTACTATTATTGATCTAGCAAATTAAATTAGGATTATTATTACTTCACATTAACGTCTGTATTAATGTGTATAGTCCCTCACAATAAACACAAATATATACAAAAAATAAGAAATACAGAATCAATACACTTTAATTTACCCTATACACTACACACACTACACACACTATACATACACTATACACACTACATACACTATACATACACTATACACACTGTACACACTACATACACTATACACACTACATACACTATACACACTACATACACTATACACACTGTACACACTACATACACTATACACACTACATACACTATACACACACTGTACACACTACATACACTATACACACTACATACACTATACGCACACTGTACACACTACATACACTATACACACTGTACACACTACATACACTATACACACTACATACACTATACACACACTGTACACACTACATACATTTGAGTAAATTCTCCTCCCTTAACTAGTAAAAGAACCAGTGGCAAAAGTGGCAAAAGAAGCAAAAAATCCCTCAGAGCAAGAGGAAGAAGAAGCCTTGAGAGGAACCGAGACTCAAAAAGGTAACGCATGCTCTTATGGTCAACACTGAATAATCTGATCAGGGGGAGAGAGATTAGATCTGTGATTGATGTTAATGTGAATATGTAAATAACTGTATGATTAGTTGTAGTGTTGATTTTTTAAATGTTAGATTAATGTTAGACATTCATAACTACTGATTAATTAGGGATCACTACAATGTTAACTGAATCTTTGATACACACTACACTACTAAGTGTTTTAAAATATATAAATAATTCTGACCTTTATTATTATTATTATTATTGTTATTATTAGTATTGTATGTTATTAATGATGTGAGGTATTCCCAGAGGAGACATGAGCCACTGAACCATATACCCTACCTCATAAGGCCAGCACACAGCTTCAGTTTTTTGCAATATGGTCTAATATTTGTACATCAAACACATGGGCTCTTCTAAACTACAACAATATCTAGTGGAATAGTTTGCTTACCTCTCATTGTAAACTTTTAGTGTAAACATCACTGAATGTGTGTTAGTATGTCTTCTAAAACTGTTATTTTACAGTCCTCAAGTGCATGGACAACTGAAGACATGGCACAAAGAATGATATGACTATGAGTTGTCCCTTTTTCAAAAGCCTCTGTAGGTTATGTGGGTCTGAGGAATCAGGGGGCTACATGTTACCTAAATACAGTTCTTCAAACTCTCTTCATGACAGAAGATTTTAGGAAGGCTGTTGAGAGGTAAGATGGTTATTTTAGTTATTTTAAGTTCTAGATGTGTCTTTAAAAATGTGCTGTCTTCTTAATATATGTTCTGTTACAGTTTAAAAACGCCTACAGAGAGCAGCGTTTCCTATGAACTTCAGCAGTTATTCATGGAATTGAAAGCTGGGAACAGAAATGCTTCTACAAGTGGAATCATCAGAACTCTACACATTAAAAATGGTGATTTTATAAATCTAACACACATACAGTTGTGTAGGGAGGTTTAAGTACACTCATCAGAGACAGGAAGGTCATGGCAATATTGGGCTTTCAGTGATTTCTATGAACTGTTCTTTTTCTATGGCAGAATGAGTCACAACATACACAACAACAACAACAACAACCAAGAACAAACAAATTAACATTATTTCACAATTACCAGTTAATAAAAGGTGTCACACACAAATAACTATATTCATCTCAGCTCAATCTTAAGTCAAGGATTTTAGCTAACATTCCACAGGTTTACGTTAATTATTTGAACAGGGATAACACAAGTTGTTACTCAGCTGACCTAATAAAATAACACAAATTCAATATTAATAGAATACATTTGAATTATACGAAATATAACAATATTTTAAATTCAAAGTAAATACATCATACATACTTCACCTGTTAATGTTATTGCTTCAGGGTGATACTTACAGTGTTTTTATTCAAAAACAATATTCAGTAGGGTACAGTAAACTCCTCAAGTAATTTAGTTTAGCCTCTAATCCAATGAACATCTCTCAACATACAAATCTGACAGAATCCTTGCTTTGCTGTCAGACACATTCTTTTGGTCCTTAAGATCCAGACTTTTTTCTGTCCTGCACCGAAGTGTTGGGACAAACTTCCCCTGGGTGTCCAACGCTCGCTGTCCTCAAACACAGTAACACTTCAGATGCTGGAATAATGTAACTTTCACTAGCATCACATTATTTCTTTTGTTTTTCTGGGCATGACATGATGAATGCTAAGTTATGAAAATTAGATGCAAGTTAATTGTATTGGTGTAAAGTAGTCGTAGTGCTACTATAACATTGTCCCTATCAAAAGACTCTAGAATCCCCACTGATGAATCTTAGAATTTGCAGATGTTTAGAAATAGATCCAGAAGGCATTCCTGATTTGTGTAAATCTACAAAACTTCTTCACAGATCTGCACTGAGCTGCTTTGACTTGTAACTCATTCTGCCCCAAAAAAAGAATAGCTCAAAAATCATTATTGCCATGACATTCCTACCTGTAATGTGTGTATGTATATTTATTTATTTATTGATTGATTGATTGTTATTGTGATACCTGATATACTTTTGTCCGCATATTGTGGATACTGTCAAGAACACTGACCAGCTGTTATTTGTCACAAACACAGTTATACACTGTACCACTAGCAGTGAAAATTCATTACAGAGAGTGTAATTAGTGCTGTTTAACTGGATGAAGTGCAGCACTTTTTGAATAACAATTGCTGTACTAAGTATGGGAATGTATTCAAGAAGTTTTTAAGCATATGCCCATACTGATGCATGTCTGCATGTCTGCAAAAATATTGTGTATTGTCAAAATGTATTTAAATATCATGATATGATATGATTTTCACCATATCACCCCCAGTGCATTCTCTTATATTCCAGTTATGGTAAAGTGTGTTTTCATTATAGTGTTTATGTGATCTTCTTTAAACTTTTTTTTTAACTAATGGTAAAATTAAATGCACTTTGTGTCGTTTGTATGTATTTCTTCATTAAAAGAGCATGAGCAGCAGGATGCAGCAGTATATTTGCAGAAGATACTGAAATCCATCACTCCTAAGATGTCCAAGGTAAGCTGTGCCCTCTTGATTGAACTTGTCTGATTAACATCTGCACCGCATGTGTGTTTAAAGAAACACACATTAATGTCTGTCATGAATCACTAAAGTAGCAATCCAATCAGTGCCATCTACAGATGAAATCATGAGGGGCAAATACTTTTTCATAGCAGTAGATTATACACAGAATCTGTTCCAAACAAACATCCTTACATCTGATCGGTTGTGTGCTTAGCTCGTGGCTATTGGGCTGTAGCCCCTGGTCTTTTCTAATACCAAATTCACATTATTGGGTGAACTTTGAGGAGAGCGTCTAATTTTCTACATGCCTCCTCAGTGATACAACTCACATCCAAATGACAATAAAATCACTAGAGGTTGATCACACAGCTGTGTTCAAACCTCTATTTGCATTTAGTTTCTTTTCAGAATGTTTTTGTTTAGCTTGTTTAAAGCAGGCATGAGTTCGCAGAGATCCGGGACTCAGCCAGAGAAGAAATGTTCACCATCTTTCATGTCTTTCCATCTTTCACCAAAATTCACCTGTTAATGATAATGTAAGAAATCTGGCAATCTGACATAATCACCCAGTGTCTGCACTGCGCTTCAATATATAAGTAGGTCAGACTAACGTGGCACTGCAGATATTGAAGGTGAGATGTTTGCAATATCAAATGAATATTTTTTTGCATTTCTTGTGTAACATATCCCATGGTTTATTTAACACTACTCAAATGGTTTGGTTGATTTTGTTAAAAAGTTAAAAGGAAATCTATGCCACTGTTAAGCACAAACACACAGTACTGTACACTAAATATATTAGTACAACTAGTGCAGTAGTCCTCTATACAGTTTTAGAAGAATTGTACCAATATAGCGAAGCCTCTCACAGTAAAATGGGTTTGATGAGTTTTGAGTTTAATTTCATGAACATTTGGTAAAAAAAGATTTTCTTTTCGGGCAGAGACCCGGGTACCTGCACAGTCTAGGCATGCCCCTGTATCTGACCCAGATGTATTTAAAATGCTAATTTAAAGGAATCAAAGGGTTTTGATAATGAACTTCAATTGATGATTTTCAAGATGTTCCAGGGAGAGGAGACACACCGCACAGCCTGTTTAGGCAATTGCAAAAACAAATGGAATGAAATGGTTCCTTTTTTTTCTATACCCATCAGTCTGAAAGCAGATCTACATAATGTAATTGATGTGGTGAGTAAGAACATATTTGCTGTAGTTTGGAGCAGGTTTATTTTAAAACACTATTCTGGTACAAATTACAGATTACTTGTTAACTATTTGTGCAATCTTCTCCCCAGTCCACAGATTTATATTAAAGTCTGTTAGTTAGATTACTTGACTTGTTAAGTTCATTCAAATAAAAAGGAAGACTAGAGAAGAATGTTTAATTAGACATATTGGTATTTGATTGGTAAAATGTAATCATGTGCATTATGTGAGCTGAGTGTATATCAATTTGAAATATTCTGGAATTAGTCTGGAATAAATTTGTAAATTAACTTATATAGCAGTATATTATTTTGTATAATGTGATGTTAAATGGAGAAGGGGGAAATAAGCATCTAATATTGTGTCACACAAACAGTCAAAAGTGGACAAACCTAAGTGGACAAAATATCTCGCCAGACCCTGTTACAGCATATGTAGTAGCAGCTACTCAAATACAACAATGACAATATGAGGACAGTGCCAAATGAGTCAAATATAACAGTAGAATATTTAACACTGTTAATTAAATCCTTGTTGAGAGCTGGTTATGTGATCCATGTGTTGTTGACGGTCTGCATGTAAATAAGTGAACAGTTTCTCTACAGTAACTATAATGACATTTAGCTGCACATTTTATACTTAGTTTCTTATGTACTTAACAAACAATCCTAAATTTGTACTGCTAATGCAGCATGTATGTTATGTGACGCCATTCAGTATGCAGCATTCTGAAAATAAATTACTATTTGCAGCCAGAATGTTTCAGTTTTTCCTTTCTTTTCCAGAAAAGTTGCTTTGATGCTCATTTCAATGTAGAAGTGATGGATGGAGAAAATCAGCTTTACTGCCATATCTGTAAAGAAGATGCTGATCATGAAATAGTAAGTTTTACAATGTACTATTTACACCATTCATTACTGTTAACCTAGGAGTTTTCTGATTCTAGTTTGAAAGACATGTGTAAAACTATTTAAAAATGCAGCAAAAAGAATGTAGACAAAAGTGAAAAGAAAATGTTTACCGTACAAATAAATCTAGCTAGTAAATATAACAAAGAATAAATGTAGAACATTATTATCCACATCTGCTCAGTGCCTTCTTCACTGTAGACTTGATCTGTAATGCATCTGAGATGTTTCCAGTTGTCATGCTTGTGTGCCAGTGTAAGAGTATATTTACTTTTATATTTATTAATTTTAAATGTCTTACAGAGATGTGAGTTGAGTGAATTCCCAGAGATCCTGGTGCTGCACCTGAAGAGGTTCTACCTCGATTACACCATCATGACTTACAGAAAAAAGGATTGTCCAGTGAACATCCCTTTCCTGTTAATTAAACAGGTGCGTCCCTAAACTTAATTGATGTCCTATTGTTAAAGTGGCTGCGCTAAAAAGGTGTTTCAATAGTATTTCAAGAATGTGTATAGTTTCTGCACATTCTAATGTAAACCTTTGCCATTAGAAAGACATTTCATATAATCATTTATTTCAGACCTTAAACAAAATTTAATATTATGCATAAAGAATCTTATCAATGAGTAAATACTCATTGTACATACAATCAATCAGTAAATACATTTAAGTTCTAATCAGATTCAGCGATTTGAACACAGCAAGGCTTGTATGATGATAAACATGGTGAATGTAAACGCTTACGTTTATCATCAGTGAACTGTAAAACTGACAAATATTTCACATTTATAAAACACAGACATCCCAACCTAAGTCACCAAACCTAATATCCACCAAAGTCACCAATTTTTTTATTTATTTGCACAACACTGTCAGGGCATTTATACATTTATAAATACAATATTTATATATTAAAATTGTTGTGGTTCTGTATTTTAAAATATAAAAAATACAGAACAAGAGTCTTGTGTGTGGAGTTTTATATATAGCATTCATTAGACAAGAAGATGAATACACAATCTATTACATGTAGGAGATAAAGAAACAAACAAAAAAACAATATAAAAACACAGTACATTAGACAACAATACAGCAGTTGGGACTAATAAAGGATTATCTTATCTCAAAGTGGAAATAATTCCCACACTGTGGTAGTGCAAAAGAGGGACTACAATTTGCACAAGTTGCATTGCTACTATTAGATGAGATAAATATAGTTCAATAATCAAGTTTCAAAGATGCAGTGTTGATAGATAGTGAATTATTAAACTACATATTCTGTATTTTGTGTTTTGCATAGGTAACAAAAATCAGTTACAACTTTCCTGTTGACTAGGCTGTGAAATAGAATTTTATATTTATATTTGATATTTTTGTATTAAATTTTGTATTTACATGGGCTTTCCATTGCTGTCTTTAGCAAATATGACATATTGATCTGTATATAGTTTAATACATGTTAAAACTGCAATAAAAGGAAAAACTACTAATACAAAAGGTCACATAATTTTCTCCTGCAGGGACACACATATGATCTGTATGCAGTTGTGAATCATACTGGTTCTCTCCGTGGTGGACATTACTATGTTAGCATCAAGTCATTTGAAGACGGTTTGTGGTATGAGTTCAATGACTCTACCGTGGATCTGTGGCAGGTAAACTGTCTTTATATTTTATCTGTTGAAAAAAATATTATTATTATTATTATTAATAATAATAATAATAATAATAATAATAACAACAACAATAAAACAAATATTAATTAAAAAATAAATAATAATTATTATAAGTAAATGGATTTATAAATAAATAAAAAATTAACTAATTAAAATAATTAACTATATTTATACTTATAAAGTGCTTTTCAAAGACCCAAAGATACTACCAACAATTGAAATGAACATGTGAATGACAACATATCAGAAAACCATGAAGAAGGGAACAGATGACACAGTGCCTGAATAAGAACTGAGCAGAGTAAATAATATGCATTATAGCAAATTTAGGACAGAGGGATGTAGGCATTAGAAAACAGAAAAACTTATCAAAGACATACATATTATAATATTAAAATTAATATTACTGAATGAAGGAGCCATTTTATTAGATGTGTCAGTGTGAAGAAACTGCATAGCATTTATTTTATTCTTCATTATTTATTGTGTTTTGATTTGGGTTGGTTTGGCCTATATTGTGTATTTCTTCTTTCCTGTGAAAATTAGTCAAGTAAATACTCTGGATTCTACTGCAATTGCCATTAGGCTTAATTGGACAGTCTGAAGTTTAAGGATATTAATACACAATATCAATAAACTAATAAGTGTATTTATTTCTTTTTCCACAGCCAGAAATAGTCAGAATTATCAGTCCATCACCTCATCAAACCATTTCAGTTTCAGAGTAAGTAATATATTTTAAAATGAATTAAGCCTTTAAAATAATGATAAGATAAAGTAGTGTTTGCCAGTTTGTTCACTAAACAAAATGCAAATGTAAATGATATTTCTATGTGATCTGAATTTAACTGATGCAAGACATTGATAAAAACAAGTACCATAAAAAACTTAATAATTTCTCTAAATGAAAAAAAAGACCTTCTTCTCTTTCAATGGAAGTCAATGCAAAATGCTTTTATTCCAAGTAATTCTGGAGCATTTCTATTGACCCATTCATCATGATATTAACACAATGCTAGATTCACATTACGTGAAAAAATGGAATTATACAGTTGGGAAACAGTGAAAGCAGTAAAAGCAGTAGTAAACAGCCCCTGAAGCTTAACAAATATTAATTAATGTAGCTAACCAAAAATCTGTGTAGCAGTTTAGATTATTTTTTATTTATTTGATTATGCATCAGACCTTGATTAAGAAATCATGCCCCAAATATGATAGATCTGCATGCTTCACAGTTGGCAAGATGTTCTTTCTATGAAATGCAGTTTTTTTTAGTGCTGATTGTAGACAAATAGTTCTATTTTGACATCATCATTTTGACGCAGCACTTTTCAAAACTCATCTGGCTTCTTTAGTTACTTTGTGGTATATTTCTAACATGGATTTTTGTGAGAAGGTCACAGGTAAGGTTTCCTTTTTATCACTGTTCCAGGAAGTTTATGTTTCTGCCAGCAATGCTGTGCAGTGAAACAGTGCACCATCCTTATCCTTATATCCTTATATGCACCATCCTGTGCAGTGAAACAGTGCACCATCCTCAGCTAAACCTTCCAGCAGGTTCCTGACAGTCAATGGATTTGCCTGTCTTACCAGCATATGAGCACTTCTATCCAAGGGTTGTATTCCATATCTCATTAAGATCTCCACAGCTTCCCTAAACTGCCTTTTTCAGGGGAAGAGTTTGTGTACAACACACAAAAATGTTTGATTGACAACACTCATTGGATTGGCCAACACAGTACAATTGGAATGCTCAAGGAGCTCAGTGCATAACTGTGAAGGGTGTTCATAGATTTACACAAGTCAGCAACTGCACAAGTCAAACATAATTAATATTAGGTAGTCCACACTTTGGAAACAATAACACATTTCTTGGAGAGTTGGTATGTTTTCTGAAAGAAGTGCAGGGGTCCTGATATTTTGGCCATGACTGTATATGTCATACCTATAATGAAATGAACAAAAATCTATTTTAACAGAAACCCTGAAAAGATCTTTACCTCTGACTCAGCGTGCCTGCTGCTTTACAAAAGTAAGTAACAGCCATGCTCTACTACAAAATCTACTTGAAAGTGCTTAACTCCTTTCCCACATTCTCTGTTATTACATATTTTTCACAGTGAATGCCCTTTCGATCTTGTCACTTTACTTGTTTGTAGATGTCACTTTGTCTTAATGTCACTTTACTTTGAAAAATGTCACTATACTTATTTATGGAACAATATTATCCAATGTGTCAATGACTTAAAAACATATAATTATCACATTGAGCTTGAGTAAAATCTAGAATCAGTATTTTCTGTAAATGTTTTAGAATAGTTTTGTTGAAGAACCCAGTTAGTGCTTCATGGCAACTACATCACTGTGTACGTTAAGTATGAGCTTTACATTTAGCAGGACTGGCTGAGTTCAAGATAGGCTGTGTTTTATCAGCAGAATCTCATTTTAGATCTGAATCTTAGTAACAGATCAATAACACATCAGTTAAATCAGTGACATATCAGCAGCATCTGAATATTCAGTAGATTATCAAGAGACTTTTAACTGCATACATACAATTTAATTATAATATTTCATTGAATTCTGTTCTTCACTTTATTTAAAGAGTCAGACAGTCACCTGAGAGATCACTGATCATCTAACAGCTCTAATACAGACCATCTCACCATCCTCAACCAGCTACTGTAGACCTGCTGTTGGAACTGACCAACTGGATTAGACTGAGATTAAGGGGGTGAGGGTAAAAATTAGGATCAGGGTTAGGTTGTGGGTAAAGCTGGGTAAGGTTTTCTGACCAACTCGTCAGAACACAGCCCAAGTTGCTACTTTATGTTTGTGATAGAAGAGAAGACCATCTAGTTTTTTGGATGATATTTCAGCAATGTAACTAATGGTTTGGTGGTTTCCCAAGTTTAGCCGTTGTCTTAGCTAGCCACCGCTACTCAATTTAACTAAAGGGTTGTTAATAACCTAATTAACTCCTCCTGAGACTCAGCCATTAGCCTAGCATGTCCTCTTTCTGCACTTCTGCCTCCTCCTGCTTTCGGTGTCTCCGATTTCTTCCACCAGGTTCATGCAACAGCGTGGATCATAGCATTTCTAGAGCCAAGCGCTTTATGCAGTCTGGCTGAGGGTCGAGATTGTGATGGAACACATTAGTTTGATCAGTTGGGTGGGAAGCAGGGAAACACTACAATGTGCAATGGCTTTGGGAAATGCTTCTCTTGCTAATGAAGGGTATGCCCGCGATGTCAGAGGTAACGGAAGTCACTGTGGCTACACCCACTGAAAAACAAAAACACTGTGGCAGTGTTAGTAGCCAGTGAGAATGCTGCTAAAACACAAGCGAAAAAATAGCTGTTGTGTGACTGACTGTACAAACAAATTTAGCAGGAATTCAGAACTTCCTTTTACAAACTGCTGAAAGCTAAAGATCAGAGAAACAAACAGATTGGTTCTTTAGTAATTTGGATGGGTCGCAGTCAAGTCCAGCCGCCTTTAACTTCAGCAGATAATCGATTGTTTCAGTCTCAGTTTGGCCGTTTTCCTAATAATGTGAATTAAACATATCGCTATCCTGAGACTATTTTTCTATTTCCTATTCGTTGGCAAGCAGACACTGTTTTTCATAATTCATAAACAGTCAAAAGAACATGCTCTTTAAATATCTGAAACCATTCACTGTGATGTGTAATAATAGACAAAATCAGAGAGATGGGAGATACCTTTCACAGCACTATAGTAATCCTTTAGATTAGGCTACAGATTAAATATTTTAACAGGTACTCATTATATGGAAGTAGCCCTTCTCATGTTTTTACACATTTTGCAGCCTCTTAGCTTTCTGTCATGAATTGTTCACAATGTGTTTCAAGTTCATGTTTCAAATCTTGAATCAGTGGTTGACAAAAATACAATTTTTTATAATTCCTGCCTTTATTTATTTTCATTTTTATTTGACTGTGTTATGTGTATCTAGGCCATTATGATTTCTGAAAGAGACTGAAAAAACAGAAACAACTGTAGATGGAATCTCTGAGCAACATTTACAAAATCCATTGAATTTTCTTTTTTCTGTTTTTCTCTAAATATCCTCCAGAGAAAATGGAAGAGGAAAGAGACGAGAAGGAGACAGAGAGAATGGAGGGGGAAATCGAGAGAAAGGAGGAAGAGGAGAGAGACGAGAAGGAGACAGAGAACATGGAGGGGGAAATCGAGAGAAAGGAGGAAGAGGAGCGAGACGAGAAGGAGACAGAGAACATAGAGGGGGAAATCGAGAAAAAGGAGGAAGAGGAGAGAGACGAGAAGGAGACAGAGAGAATGGAGGGGGAAATCGAGAGAAAGGAGGAAGAGGAGAGAGACGAGAAGGAGACAGAGAACATGGAGGGGGAAATCGAGAGAAAGGAGGAAGAGGAGAGAGACGAGAAGGAGACAGAGAGAATGGAGGGGGAAATCGAGAAAAAGGAGGAAGAGGAGAGAGACGAGAAGGAGACAGAGAGAATGGAGGGGGAAATCGAGAGAAAGGAGGAAGAGGAGAGAGACGAGAAGGAGACAGAGAGAATGGAGGGGGAAATCGAGAGAAAGGAGGAAGAGGAGAGAGACGAGAAGGAGACAGAGAGAATGGAGGGGGAAATCGAGAGAAAGGAGGAAGAGGAGAGAGACGAGAAGGAGACAGAGAACATGGAGGGGGAAATCGAGAGAAAGGAGGAAGAGGAAAGAGACGAGAAGGAGACAGAGAGAATGGAGGGGGAAATCGAGAGAAAGGAGGAAGAGGAGAGAGACGAGAAGGAGACAGAGAAAATGGAGGGGGAAATCGAGAGAAAGGAAGAATGGGAAAGAGACGAGAAGGAGACAGAGAGAATGGAGGGGGAAATCGAGAGAAAGGAGGAAGAGGAGAGAGACGAGAAGGAGACAGAGAACATGGAGGGGAAAATCGAGAGAAAGGAGGAAGAGGAGCGAGACGAGAAGGAGACAGAGAGAATGGAGGGGGAAATCGAGAGAAAGGAGGAAGAGGAGAGAGACGAGAAGGAGACAGAGAGAATGGAGGGGGAAATCGAGAGAAAGGAGGAAGAGGAGAGAGACGAGAAGGAGACAGAGAGAATGGAGGGGGAAATCGAGAGAAAGGAGGAAGAGGAGAGAGAGAGGAGAGACATTAAGATGGTTCATGAAAAGACAAAAAACATGGAAGCAGTAGTAAACATTGATGATAAAATAGAGGAGAGAAAGAGAGAGGAAAGTGAGGCACTATTGAGAGAGGAGGGGGAGGAGGCGAGAGTCATGGTGGAAATGGGGATGAAAATGCCAATCAGTAGATCTACACAGAGAAAAAAGAGGCATTTGATTTTAGCAGTCTGGACTGTAGTTGGTGCTATAGTTGGAGCTTTAGTTGGAGCGTTAATAGGTTTTTTTGCATGGCCTGCTGGTGCTACAGTGGAAGGGAAAATAGTGACAGCTTGTGTAGGATTGGTTGTAGGAGCAAGTATAGGGGGAATTGTAGGAGCAAGTATAGGGGGAATTGTAGCAAAACATACTGTAAAAAAAGAAGAGAAAAGATAGAAATAGAGAGAGAGAGAGAGAAAAGTGAAAATGAGAGATTAAGAATAATAAATGTTTTGACACTGAACTTGCTGTACTGTGTGACTTCAATTTAAACAGGTACCAAGATATATACCTCAGTGGCATTTCTTTGTTCCTTTGATGAAACACATCTATTATATTTGTTTCCACCACGAAGTTCAGTGCTGTTCTGAGTGTGTGCACATACTCGCTCAGACATTCTCATGAATCTCATCCAACAAAAAGGCAGCAAGCGTTTCTTTTGTACATTGATACAAAATACGTTTGCTCACAGAAAGCTCCAGTTCCACACTCTACTGACCTATGGAGTTCACACACTGTCCTCTGAGGACTCTAGTAAAGGGGACAACACACACACACCAAATCAGTCACCAGCAATAATATACAGTAAATACAGTCAGGTCCATAAGCCTACCTTACCTGCCTACGTGTTTAGAATTTTGCATCTGTACACCACCTCAATGGATTTGAAATAAAGCAATCAAGATGTAGCTGAAATTCATACTTTCAGCTACAATTCAAGGGTTTAACAACAGCATTAACAGCTTAGGAATTACAACAAATGTGGTGTCAGTGACTGGAACACATGGGTAAGACGAAATGCTTACCCATGTGTTAGAGTTTCCTCCCTTCAGAAGCTTTGTCAGGCCTTTATGACAAGCTCAAGACTACACACGATTTTCACAATGTTTACTATGTCAGATTAAGAACTCATGCCATAAATGTGTTCCAATGCTACACCATTATCTTTCACATTCTTGCATGAGCTTGTGGAACCTTGGGGAGGAGGGTCAAGGAAGTGTTAATCATAGCTACAGTGTTGTGTGTGAGGCTGGCGGTTTTGTATTTAGAAAAGAAAATGAAGGGAACAAAGACTGTTGACTCGTCCCTGGATGTAACGAAGAGAACACTGGTCTGCAGTGCAGAGGGGAAACATCAAAAACATTACATAAATGTGACTAACATGTTCGCTGTATTTAAACAAAAGGTCTTGTGAAGGAAAAAATCATCGAAAAACTTTTATCTGACTACTCGGCCGTGGTACTCCTTGATGAAAGGTCAAAATGGCAGGGATATTGTTACTACAACTCAGCAAACCGTTCGTCAGTTTAATTGTTTTATTTGAGAGCTGCAGCAGGAGAGCACTCTGTCCTCCAAATGGTCAGTGTCAGAGAACATGTCATAACATGTGTCAAACTAGGCAACTACTACTAGTAATAATAACTTAATCTTTTCTTATTAAAACATATTATAGTATATATGCAGGGTAGCCAGTATTCTGAACAGCTGAATGCTGATAATTGACTGATAATCTGCTGTGACACTAAGAATTTCCCCACTGTGGGACTAATAAAGGATTATCTTATCTTATCTCTACTAAAAGGTTCTTACCCCAGATGTAATTGATCAGATGTTTTTGGAGTCTAAATTCTGCTTCAGTTTCTGTTTGCCTTTTACCTTTCATTCTTGTATAATTTATCATTTATCACATCATTTATTGATTTTATTTTCTTATCCTTACGCTTAGATACCTGAGGGGCAGACTTGTAATATCTTTCTGTAATAAAGAACATGTGCAGTGACTTTTATGTTTAAGTCTTTGAGCTCTGAATATTTTTATTCACATCTGTGTCAGAATAACAGCACTCTGTTCCTGTGCTCCATGGTTTATTGTAGAGCAGATTCTTCTGGATACTGGAGAACCTGGATCTAACCCCATTTTCACAGAGATGTAATACTGAGGAGAACCTGGCTGAGGTGTTGGGGTGTTTTCATGTACACTACAACAACTCAGTTCTGTTAAAGAGAACCTGTTCTGTGCCCGGGAACCAGTGACCGTAAATGACTCTTTCTAGTGTTCACAGTGTATGTGTTTTTTCACAACGTAAGAATATTGGACTCTGGAGTTATCCTTGTGACACTCCTAGATAGAGATCATGGGCCTGTTCCAACTGTTCAAACCACAATTTGGTTCATTATGTTACATAATGTATTTATTTGATTAAAAAATATTTAAAGCCATGGAAAGCTTATTCCAGAAGCATCAAGCTATTATTAATTTTTTATTTAATAATACTTTATTGTCATTACACTAATACAGGGCTGCCCAGTACAAATCTCTCTCTTTATGTGTGTGAACAGGCAGAGACACACTTTGTAGAACTTCACAGGAAATACAAAGAAGCAAATGATCCACTTCTATACTTTGAGAAGAAAAGGTCTGAGTACTTCAAATTATTTGATAATTACTGAAAAGGAGCAACATCAGCAGCAGTGCTTGGAGACCAAATCTGTGGTAAACTGAAAGGGACGATGCTGCAGAGTGTGTACAACATGATCGCTAAATTCATCTGTGGACAACTGAGAGGAAAACCTCCATTTAATGGAAACAGAGGTGATCTGGAAAAGCACATTCTGAAGTCTCTGGCAGAGCAGGAGGGGGATAAGGAGGAGAAGTTTAATCGCTTCCTAACATACATGTACTACCCAAAGTATCACTTTGAAAATTTCATCAGAGACAGAGTTAGACGGTTCATGACAGCAGAAAACCCTCAGGCAGTTTCTGCAATTAGAGAACACATTGAATATATACATCGAATTGTCATGAGTGCAGCAGAAATGGCCAGAGATGAAGTCAAGAAAAAAGATGAAGGCATCAGTAGAGATGTGAACCTGTGGCTGGACATTTTCTCCAACAGTCTTGTAGACGAGTTGGGAGATACTAGAGTTCACCTGAGTGGTGATGACACTGAGGATGTTACTGATTGTGATGTTCTTGTAGATGTTATTAAAAAAGAGCTTTTAGCTGCTGTTGAGGAGTTGAAAGGAAGCCTCTGTAAGCTTTCAGACCTGCGAGTGGAGATGTTCAGAGAAAAGCCTGAGGAGATCCTGATCAAACACTTCTGCAGGTGCTGCTGGAAGAAGTGTCCCTTCTGTGGAGCTGTCTGTACCAACAGTCAGGAGAACCACCCTGAAAAACACAGGGCTGAATTCCATCGCTCAGGTGGAATGGCTGGAAGGAATTTTTTAGGTACGACAGAATACATCATAGAATTTTGCTCAACTAAAATAGCAAGTGATGAGAAGTTTTACCCACAGAGTAATTCTAAAACTTTGATCCCTTTCAAGCAGTACTGGACGGCAGGAGGAGAGTTTGCTAAATGGAGCATCTCCACTGATTTGTCTGAGCTGCCGTACTGGGAATGGTTTCTTTGTGAATTCCAGGAAAATCTTGTAAATCACCACAAGAAAACCTTCACTGGTAGAGGAAAGATTCCAGATGAATGGAGGGTATTAACTCGATCTGATGCAATTTCAAGCTTAGGCATAGGAATATATTTAATTAGGCAAATGTTGGCATGTACACACCAATAATGAGAGATTCTGCAGACAGAACAATTCCAGTATTAATGAAACTGCACATAAATTATGGCCGTATGATGAACATGTTGACCCTTATTCATCAAAGTTGCAGAAAAACAATCACAGGATATTTAGGGGGGGTATAAAAGTCTCTTTAAGGTTATTAGCAAATGCCAATTATACTTAAATATAATGATCTATAACTTATTTAGATTTCTAATTTACATGAAGCATGCCCTGTTTTGACCATGAGCCAATAAAAAGCAAGCATTCAGCATCTCCTGAGCCACTGGCTGTCCTCGTATGTGGAGTTTATAACCACTTAAATTTACACACTCAGATTGACATACTCCTCAACCAAAGATGAAACTGTCAGGGGGAAAATTGTTTTAACTGTAAGCAGATTTGATGAATACGAGCCATTACCCCAAACCCCCTTCCCATAACGCCTCTGACAGTATTCACTTAATGAGCATTTACCAATAAAAACGGATCTGACTGAAGGCAGCAGTGGGATATTCAGGACAGCAGGAGGAGAAGGCTTCTTTCAGATTCTGCTGATTGGGCTGTAGATCATGTTCATATTCATGAAGCACAAGTGTGTGATGATGATTTACTGGATGATGTTATGGAGTGTTATGTCACATGCAGTGTTGGTCACCCCCCTGGTTAAACTCCATGTATAGTTGATGTTGTGAGTGTAAATAAGTCACGTCCTCTACAGGGACACTCCTGGACACTCTAATACACGGTTACTGTTTATTTACTCAGTTAACAGATTTATTTATCTTTTTTTATTTAATGTAATGGCTTCAGATATGTTATGGTTGATGTGTTTCAGTAAGTAAATAGAAAATGTGTGTAAAGGTTGTGTTTCAGTTGTGAAACTGATTCTCAATAAAGTGAAGAGATTTTATTTCTGCTTTGAATCCTTCATTATAAATGAGTGATTAATGTCTGAAATAAAGACAACATTGAGTTTTATGTGTGTTTTTTTAATGAAAGCACAAATCAAATCTACCAGCACTATCTCCAGTGTCACCATTCAGTGTCACCACTGAGCATTCTGGGAGGAGCTGACCCAGCTGATGACCAGGGTCTGATGGGTTGGTGATGATTTCCTCTGCATGCTTCCTGGTTCTGGAGGAGTGTATTTGCTCCTGTCTGATTTTACAGTGGATTGTAGTCGGATAGAAGGAGAGTCTGGAACAAACGTTTGGGACGTCTGTCATTTTAGTGTCCCGAGCATCAAGTAAGCGATCTATCTCCTGTAGATGATCATATTATTATACATATATTCCTTTAGTATTCATGCTTTCATAGATTTATTATCATCAGGATGAGATTGGAGATACTGGTAATGGATTAAGTGTGATATGTCTCACCTCTGCTTTAAAGTCACCTGATGAGTTCAAAGTTCATCGCTCTGTGATTCTACACTCTCAACCAAGCAGGAGTGAGACGGACGGCAGGTTTGGTGAGTTTATTGTAATATTATTATTACAATAAAATTAGGTGAGAATTGTTGCATTACTGCCAGATTAAGATTTGATTCAGGACACACACAAAATTTCCCAAACTGCTAAATTCCTGTTCTATTGTAAAATATGACCTTTTACCACACCCTTAAAAAGAGCTCTAGGGTCCTGTAGTACAAGCTATGGTTCTAAGTAGAACCCTGACAACTCAAATAACTGTACAGTGACCTTTACAGTACAAGCTGTTGTTGATTATTCTTCTTTTTTCTCCATTTTAAAATGTTCTATTATTGTTGCAAATCAAACTTCATAAACGTTCATTAAACCTTTTGTTTAAGCTAGAGTTCAGGTTTTAAGTGTTAGAAGTGGACTTTGCTCTCTACGTGTCTCTACAATATTTCTTTTATTACACCCAAACCACTCCAGCATGATAAATATGATATAAAGATTAACTCAGAGCGGGAACTCAGAGCACTACTGAGCACCTTTTACATGGGAGGTACTAAAATGTACTGAAGGAACTTCTGGCCTTCACCCTCCCAGTGTGGGTAGCATCAAGTGTTTGAGGGTGGTGGTGGTGGTGGTGGGGGGTGGGGGGGTGGTTGTAGATAGTGGGAAACAGGAAAGGACTAAATTGTAGAGAAAAAAGTCCTCCATTATTTTCTGTACTTCTTCAAATAACTCATAAAGTTCTGATGAGCAGAGGAACTGAATCATGGCAGCAAATGAAACACGGAGAGTGGAGGAGGACAGTGCTGACAGCGATGACAGCATTGAAGGACGTCCAGACTTCTCTGCTGAGGAAAGGTCAGTGTAACTATTGATTTGCTCAATAAACTCAATTTGATAATTGTTGATCATTTTTGTAATAATATTTATGACCTTGTTGTTGATGATAGAGTTCTTGTAGATGATCTTCTGAAGAGCAGCAATGAGTTCATTAGACTTCATGAGGAACATCAGCCTGAACTCCAGCAGATCATCACCCAGCTGCAGGTGACCATTGATGGGTGTCTAGATCACTTAGCCAAAGCCTCTGGAGTGAGTAGAGGAGGACGAGTAGCAGCAGTAGCAGCAGTAGCAGGAGGAGTTGGAGCTGCAGCTACAGCAGCAGCTTTCTTTCTGTCTCCTTTCACTGCTGGGGTCTCTTTGGCAGCAGCAGCAACTGTGGCGGGGACAGGAGCTTCCCATGCATGGACAGCTGGTGCTGTGGGAGGAACTTTGACAGGCATTGCTGGTGGATATATGAGCTACAGAAGTAACAAAAGCACACAAGCAGAAGTGGAGGATCTGTTGGAGAAGGTCAAAAAGGGTCTGAACACTTTCAGAACAACGGCTGATTCAGTCACCAACCATCTAAACCTCATCTGCAGCCTCATTGAGAAGATTCTGCAGAACCAAAGTGAGGAGCACTCTTTTCTGCTAAAACATGAGCAAGAAGGTCTCAGAAAGCGTGCAGGTGCTTTATCAGAGCTCGCTGAACTGTTTACGCCTGAACACCTGCAGAGATTTTTAGAACCTGAACCAGGAACTCTGGAAACAGCAGAAAACATCAGTCCAGACACGTCCGCTCATCTCCATACCTTTGATTTTAGTATCTTTAAAGATACCAAAGCACTACCAGATTTTGATCGGCTGAAAAAGCGAGCCGCCGTGCAGGAGGATGAACTGGAATCAAGGGCAGGACGCTTCATTTGGAAGGTCATAGATATGATTCATCATTTGCAGAACACTGTTGATGAAATAATGTCTTCAAGAACCAGTGTAGAGAAGGTCCTCATTCCTCACCTCAGTGATTACTGTGAACAATAGAACAGCACTGGGATGGAGTAGCCTGTGCTACATCAGGTTTTATGTGTCCTGTTTTGGAAATGGCTTTAAAATAAAGACTGCTGGGTTTCTAAAAACAACCCTCTCTATGTTTGAGAAAAGTTCACCTAACAGCAGTCTGGTGGTCAAAAGCTGACCCCTTATGGAACTCCTTACTGTGGTCCAGAACTGTATATACCCTCCTTACTGTGGCCCAGAACTGTATATACCCCCCTTACTGTGGCCCAGAACTGTATATACCCTCCTTACTGTGGCCCAGAACTGTATATACCCCCCTTACTGTGGCCCAGAACTTTATATACCCTACTTACTTTGGCCCATAATTTTATATACCCCCCTTACTGTGGCCCATAACTATATATACCCCCCTTACTGTGGCCCAGAACTATATATACCCTCCTTACTCTGGCCCAGAACTGTATATACCCCCCTTACTGTGGCCCAGAACTTTAAGAACCTTCTTTATTCTCTACAGTGTAAAATATTGAATATCATTGTAGGTGTATATACAGTAAACATTCTGCTATTTACTGTCTTTATTATATATAGGAGACTATCATAAGAACACATGATTTCTGTGGACATGAAACATCAAGGTGTCAAATTATACTGTGGTTTATACTGTGTTTTTTTGTGCTAAACCCCCCCCTCCCCCCCCCCTCGAACATCAATGACTCTGTTGTGGAAATCGTCCAAAGCACAAAGTTCGTTGATGTCCACATCACAGAGAACCTCACCTGGTCCCTCAACACCAGCTCCATAGCCAAGAAAGCCCAGCAGCGCCTCTACTTCCTGTGGAGACTGAGGAGAGCTCATCCTCCTCCTCCAGTCCTCTCCATGTTCTACAGAAGGGCAGTGGAGAGCATCCTGAGCAGCTGCATCATTACCTGGTTTGGGAATTGCAATACCTCAGACCGCAAGACCCTACAGCTAATAGTGAGGACAGCTGGGAAGATCATAGGGGTCTCTCTCCCCTCTGTCACAGACCTTCACACCACAGGCTGCACCCGTAAAGCCATCAGCATTGTGAAGGACCTCCACTCATCCCTCACATGGACTGTTTTCACTGCTGCTGTCTGGCAGAAGGTACAGGAGAATCTGTGCTGTTGCTGCACGGCTCTGCAAAAGCTTTGTCCCACAAGCAGTCAGACTTTTAAACAACAGAGACTGAGCAAACCCCCCCCAACCCACACCATGCAATACTGATGTATCAGACTCCATTTGCTTTTCATTTTTAATTAATTGAATTAATTAAAGAACTAATTAAAAATAACTTGTCTAGATAGTAATCATTTGCCTACAATACATGAAGGGTTAAAATGACTTCCTATATGTAAAAAATGTTTTTATGAGGTAAAACACAGGGGTATATAGTTATATATGCATATACACAGTTATATGTTAGAGGGTCTAGTCTTCCTAGACACATCTCTTGACCATTTCTGGAGTTGAAATGAAGGCACATGGTTAACGAATTGACAAGACAAGACAATTCCCCACTTGTGTTGAACACAGATGGAATTTGCCATCTGCCATTAACCCATCTGTGCAGAGAACACACACAACCATGCCTGGATCGGTGGACAGCATTGCTGCATCACTTTGAGAGCAGAGCTCAGTATCGAACCCACAACCCTGTCATCAACAGCCCAGTGCTGTAACCTGTTTTTTTACTGTGTAGTATGTAATATGCATAATACTGTTAAAGTTGAGTATACTCAAATAATAATAAGTTTAAAGCAGTCTAGTACAGTTCAGTACAGTCCTAAAGTTCCCCTGGGAAAGGCACATAACCCCTCACATACAGATACTGTGATTCCCTTCACAGAACAGCCTGGAACACTCTTTTACAGTACGCTGTGAGTGAATGGGCAGAGTGGAACATCTCCAGTGTGTAGCAGCTGTTGCCATTAGCAGCTACCATCATGTCTATCTTCTCCGGTAGCTCAGGAACCTGCACCTTGTTACCTGGGTCTTTATTATTGAGCACATGGTACCTCCCTCCACATTCATCTACTACGTCACACTGTCACCTTTAGCTTAAGCTTTTTACTGATCCTATAAAGCTGCATTATAACAACGGCAGCTGGAATACCACTTACAGTAGCACAACAACCACCTAGCAACCCCACTGCAACCACTTGGGATGCCATTGCAACTGATTTTGCAACTAAAGATAATTTTATACTTTAGAAAGAAATAATTTATAAATGTATTAAATTGATCTTACAATAACTTCTCTTACTTCTACAATAAGGCCATTTTGGTGTTTTGTAACCTCACAACCTGGAATTAAAATGTATTATTAGAGGGTTTGCATCATTTTATTTACAGAACATGCCTACAACTTTGAACATTCGATTTTTTTTATTGTGAAGCAAACAACAAATAGGACAAATTAACAGTGTGCAGGACAAAACTTCAGTGTGCAGAATTATTCATCCCCCTAAAGTCAGTCCTCAGTGTAGAGCCACCTTTTGCGGCAATTCCAGCTGCAAGTCACTTTGGAGAAGTCTCTTTGAGCCTGCCACATCTTGCCACTGGGATTTTTGCACATTCCTCAAAGCAAAAGTGCTCCAGCTCCTTCAATGGTTTCTGCTGGTGAACAGCAATCTTCCAGTCTGACCACAGATTCTCAATTGGATTAAGGTCTGGGCTTTGACTCGGCTATTCCAGTACGTTCACCTTAAATCACTCGAGTGCTGCTTTAGCAGTAAGATTTAGGTCATTGTCCTGTTGGAAGGTGAACCTCCATCCCAGTCTCAAATCAATGACAGACCCAAACAGGTTTTGCTCGAGAATATCTCTGAATTTAGCACCATCTGGGGTGACGAGATCAGACATAGCGTTTTTTTTCTTGGTGGCCAAAAAGTTTAATTTTAGTCTCATGTGACCAGAGCACCTTCCTCCAGACATTTGGGGAGTCTCCCACATGCTGCATGACTCAAAACTAGCCTTCCTATTTTTGTCTGTAAGTAAAGGTGTGTGGACAGATATTTGGATTCCGGGAACTCAGGAGCAGCACCTTCAGGGTTACCTTTGCCCTCTGTTCTGCCTCTCTGATTAATGCCCTCCTTGCCTGGTCTGAGAGTTTTGGGAGAGTCTCTTGGCAGGTATGTTATGGTATGTTCTTTCCATTTGATGATAATGGATTTGATGGTGCTCCGGGGTTGCAGCGTCAGAGGCTTTTCAGAAAAGATGTGTATATACTGACAGATCATGTGACACTTAGATTGCACACAAGTGGACTTCATTTCACTTTTCAAAGCAAAGAGCGTTTTCTCATTTTCTCACTTCGCCAACTTAGATTATTTTGTGCAGATGCATCACATACAGTTCGGATTAACAATACATTTAAATACAGGTTGTAATGTAACAAAATAGCCACACTTAACAAATACTCACAATTACAGACATAGCTTATACTTAAAACATATTCAATATGAAAAAATACTATATGCTATACATTTTTTTTAAAACTGAACAAAAAACTTGAAACTGAAAAAGAAATGAAAGAGCTCTAGGGTAAAATAAAGTATTGCTAATGAACAGAAATATATTATTAGTGGATGATTAAATAATAAACTATCATAATCAAGTTTTATTACCATGTAAAGTGCTTTTAATAACAAAGATTTTCAGTAAACTCTGCCAGGTGTTAAACCCGTAGAAGCTGGATGGTGGGAGACAACGGGTAACTTTGGACTCTATGACTCTGGGTGTTTATTAAAGCGTTGTGCTGAAACTGAGCACAGCAACATTTTCTCCACATCAAATCGCAGCGAAGCACCAGGTCAGGATAGAATTTCAGTAAAGTCCCAGGACAGCATTCCAGTCTATAAAGATCTGTAACACACACACACACACACACACACACACACACAATTAGCAATAGTTTACCAAACATTTACAGCAGGTGGTTGATATACTGTACCTTTTTATTTAGAAAAGCAGATGTTCTTGTTCTTGATGTTCTTGATTGCCCAAAACTGCAGAACTATCTGCTTGTGATCCATACATGATCCATACATGATCCATACAACTCCCTCAGGAACAACAGATCAAGCCAAAGAAAATACATTTTCTCTCAAATAATTTAAAGACATGACAAGCCTATTGAGATAATGAACAAAAAAAGACCAGGTCCCACGTATCTTTCAGAGGACTACTCACATGCTGTTAACAGATGGTACAGGCCAGTCTGCCTCATAAACTCTGATTTTCTCTGCACAGCATCATTCTTCTGAATGTCCCCTGTGGCTACAGTGAAGAATATGAATGTTAACTAGGAAAAAGCTTTAGAAAATAAAATAACATCAAATTAACAAAAAATTTATTGGAAAAAAAAAATCAGTATTACAGAGAAAGCCAGCGTTTCACCTCTGATTTATGTTATTTTGTTGCATTCTCTTCTAATGCTTATACTTCTTTTACCACTGCTGTTCATCTTCATATGATTAACAAATAAAATGATGCATGCTAAAACTTGCTAAACCATGCTGAACTTGATCATCTGTACCCACTCTGTAAGACTCATTCAATTACATTTACAGCATTTATCTGATGCTCTTACATGTGAATAATGTTACACAGGTGGGGGAATGTAGAGTTAGGAGGTGATGCCATCTGATCTATGCAATGACATTTTCTGACACATAATTACACATTAAAAACCCTTATGACACTACCAACATCTGGACCTCAGTGTTCTGACAGCAAGTCACTGTCATGTTTATATCAAACACCACATCCCATCTTCTGTTCACTAGCAGCTGTCTAGCACACAATACACACACACACACACACACATGGCTGAAAACAATGTGTTCATTTTCAGCAGACAGTAGCGACCTTCGGTGGTAGGCGTTAAAGGAGTAACATGAGGGCATGTTTGGAAATATATTTCCGTTATATTCATTTTTTATTATATGATACATGTACACAAAGTTTTAGAACATCATTTTTTCAGTAGTCTACTGACAGTGCTGCATGGCTCGGGCAAGCCTGCTTTTTACCTAACATTTGCTCATTTCATTTTCTGTCACTTTCTACAAAGTAGACAACAATCCCCCCATCATTTCAGATTGGCAGTCTGTGTCATAACAGTTTTGGCATCTTACTTAAAAGAAATCTGGACACATGAAACACTTTCAGCATGAATCTATTTTAAAAGTACAGTAAAATCTCTCTGAAATGTCGATGCTGATTGCAATGGCCTGCCTCTCCTAAATGAAGTGAAATTGTTGTAGCGTTATGCCAAATTCTTCAGAAATATGAAACATTAGTGTAAAGTCTGCTCAGTGCTTATAAAGCAATTTTAAAACATTCTTTCCATTTATTGTATGACTCCTTTGCATGTTACTGGCTATGCAGTGAGCTGATGTAATCAGTCATTGGCATCGTTACAGTGCTTGTGTGTATGAATTAAACATGTTATAGGTTCCCTGTCCTCTCTGCTTTTGGGGTGTTTTTCACTCTGTGTTCAGTTACTGTAATATCAGCATACATGTGTGTTCAGATTCAGAAGTGTGGATGACGTCACTGTGAATCATTGACACGTGAATAGCTTCACACCAGTGTATTAACACAGTGCACGAATTAGTCGCTGGTTCTGTATCACATACCTACGATGAAGCATGGTAATCACAGTCTCTGCTGAAACGACACCTGTGTTGTGTTGTGAGTGGATTTGCAGCGTCTCTGAAGCTGAATTTGCACCTATGAATTTGTGGCATGTGTTGTCAGTTTAGCCAGTGTAGTCACCAATTCATTGTTTATCACAGTAATTCTAAATTTACATTACTGCCCAAGCCTAGTGTAGTGTGCTTGCCCAGCCAGAAGACTGAATCCTAGTATGCCAACTGGAGGGTGGGGTTACCCACTATTGCTAAACCAACTTAGCAGGCTAAACAAACCAGGGCTGCATCAGTTGAGAAAGAGGACTGACAATTGTTGACCACTGTTAAATTACCATAAATGCAGAACTGGAAATAATTCTTCCAGTTTGATTGAGCATGGGTTTATGTGTGAGTGAGAGAAGAGGGACCATTGACCACAGCAAGAAGAAAAACATGCAACGTATCAAATCATCCTTTCTCACTTGTCTCTGTCAAATGAAATTGTGTTTATGGAATCAGATGTGACAGGTCATCATTCTGACCTTTGCTCTGATGTCCAGTGTTGGCAGAAGAGTGTGTATCTTCGCAACAGTGGGTAGAACCAGAGGTCTCTGCTGATCTTTTGAATCCCATCTGCACCTTTAACTTCCTTGCTGTTCAGCACTCACAAGGCTCTCTTCTAAACAGCAAACCCTCCACCATCTTCCCTCTCTGCTGAGAACTCCATAACCTCAGACTGCAAGAGTTCACTTCACTACTTCAACTGATACAGCAGCTGCTCTTTTCCTCTCTGGCTCTTTCCTCACTCAGAATGGCCTTTCTGACTCTCTCCCCTGTCTCTTTTATAACTCTCTCTATTTCATCTTGTCTCTGGCTTTGCTCTCTCTGTTTCTTCTCCTCTTCCTCTCTCTTCCTCCTCTCCTCTTCCTCTCGTCTGCATCTTTCTGCTTCCTCAAACATCTGATTAGAGTAGCAGCTTCCTCCGTTCTGCTCCACCATTCTGTCTATCTTCTCCAGAAGTTCAGTGACCTGCTCTGCGTTCTCATGGTCTTTATTATTGAAGACGTGATATCTCCCTCCACACTGCTGAACAAGCTCTCTTAAAGCACTGCTCTCCTTAATCAGTTCCTCTATGCTTTTCCCTTCTAACTGATCACCATTTGTGAAAAGCAGGACTGCATATTGTGTCACTTCCTCCCCAAACAACAGTTTAATCTGCTGGATCATTTCCTGTTCCTGTGCTGTGAACCTTCTGGTCAGTGGCAGGACGATGAGAAGAGCGTGAGGTCCAGGGCTGGATAAATACACACTCCTCACTATCTCTTTCATCAACTCCTCAGGATCTATACCTGTATCAAACAGCCCTGGAGTATCAACAACCGACACTTCCCTGCCTGCAACACTGCCTGTCTTTACTGCACTCACTGCAGTCACTGCTTTCATCCCAAACTCAGATCTAAAGCACTTTTGCCCCAGAATTGTGTTTCCTGATGCACTTTTCCCAGCGCCGGCTTTCCCGATCAGAACCACTCTTCTTTCAGCTGCACTGCTGTTCCGAGACTCCACCTGTTTTCTTCTCTTTAGCACAGAACCTGTTGAAGGGGAAATAAGACAATTAAATACAGAATAAACCTCAAACATGACTAAAAATCTTTAACAGCTTAAATTCTTTGAGTAACATCACCTGCCTGGACTACTTATATATATATATATATATATATATATATATATATATATATATATATATATATATATATATATACAGTACCACCCTTATTATCAGGGTTATCGGGGCAGGTTATCGGGGCAGTGGTGGCTCAGCGGTTAGAGCGCCGGGAAATCGATAACAGGGTTGTGGGTTCGATTCCCGGGCTCAGCAAGCTGCCACTGTTGGGCCCTTGAGCAAGGCCCTTTACCCTCTCTGCTCCCCGGGCGCTGGAGTTGGCTGCCCACCACTCTGGGTGTGTGTGTGTACTCACTGCCCCTAACACGTGTGTGTGTGTGAGTGTGTGTTCACTACCAGATGGGTTAAATGCGGAGGACACATTTCGCTGTACAGTCCACACTGTACAGTGACGAATACGTGCACCTTTATCCTTTATCCTTTATTATTAGATTGTATTTCTTTGTAATTCTTCGACACGCAGCTAAGTGACGAGAAGGTCGGAGAGAAATGTCAGAGTGTTTTCAGCAGGTGTGAATCAGGCCCCTGTGTGTTCCTCCTGGTCATGAAGGCTGACCGGTTCACTGAAGAGGAGAGAAGAACTGTGGAGAAGATTGAGAAGCTCTTGGGGGAGAATCGTTTGGAGAAGACCTGGATCCTCTTCACCAGGGGTGATGAACTGGAGGAAGAAAATCAGACTATAAAAGAGTTCATCAGTGAGTCACCAGAGCTGAAGAAGTTAGTGCAGAAATACCAGAACAGATACCACGTCTTCAACAACAAGAACAAGAAAGACAACTCCCAAGTTCGGTGTCTGCTGAAGAAATTATGCAACACAATCATCAGATTCAGTAGGTATTCATTAACGGAGCTCTGCAGAAAGTGGATGATTCTTAATAATTATGAGCATGTATTATTATTTAACGGCATGTAATAATCATAACGTCATATGTACACACTGTGAGCTCAATCAGCAGGAATTAGGATACAGCACGTCTACTGGATAATGTTGAGTTCAGTGCTTCACTGTTGTTGTGTGTTTTTTGTTTGCTGACATTTCTCTCCGACCTTCTCGTCACTTAGCTGCGTGTCGAAGAATCCTGGAGTGTCGTAAACAGTGACATTAAGTCCCTCAACAGTGCCATGTTCTACCTGAACCTCCTGAGTGACAGATGTAGGGCTTTTCTTGGAGAGGAAAGCTTTCCGCCCCAGTATTGTGTTTCCTGCTGCACTTTTTCCTGAACCGGTTTTTCCCAACAAGACGAAATTAAAACAGGTGGGTTGCTTCACAGCTCTTTGATCCATTTTCAGTGTCGCAGACTTCTAAACAGAACTGCTCTGCAGAGTGAAGCCACACACATGCCCAGGATGTTAGTATCTCAACTTACTAAGCAATACACATACACAATACAAGTGGGTATATAGCTAAGTAAAATCTTAAAATTCACATATTTGTAATTTATTATAAATGTATTTTGTGTTTTGGGAGATCAGTCTTTAATTTATTTTAGAATCAGAAGAAGACCTCTGCTTAGAGTGAGACTAATTAGACACAGAGCTTTAAATTATAATGGAATAAAACATATTGCAGATTTATTTACACACTATTAACATGCACCTGCAACATGCCGCCCAGTCAGATACACCTGTAGTCATCTTAACTAGCTTAAGTCATTTGAGATTGATTGATTTGAGATATTGTTCATGTTCTGAAATCAATTATACTACCAGATCATGTTTAGATAAAAGTAAAAGCTACTTTAAAACACATCACTGTGTCACAGTAGTCATTTGTTGCTTATAAGAATTCACTTCCTCCATTACTACCTTTAGGTTTTCGTTTTCAAACAGTGTCCGCACTTTACAGACGGTCCCTTGTCGTCCTCGGTCCCTGTGTTCTGTCGAGTTGTGCTTCCCATGGAAATGTCCAGCCTAGCGAACCCACAATGTTTAATGTTTTCATGCGTTTCTATGTGGTAATTCTCTTTTTCTCGCGCGCCTCATACAATCGGATCTTACTGTTAATATTCAAAGTTTTAAAGGTGTAAACCCTGAATCATATCCCCCTATAATAGCTCTAAAATAGCCAATAATACAACCCCAATATCTTCCCTATCCTTCTGCAGGGGCTGCACCTGCACATGTACACTGTGACATTAGATTGCATTAAAACGCACGAAAACGTTCAGAAGTGGCGCATGCGCAGAGCTGCTGGGTGGCAAAACTCGACACGGGTGTTGAATAAATATACATATACATATAGATCAGGAATTTAGAGAAGATTTAATGACTGTAAGGATACAGTTTCATCGAGATTTCTGTCATTTCTGATATTTTAGGATACAGTTTGCTGATGTATGCGCTGAACATCCAATTTTAGCAAGATCAAAGCTTACATCCGGTTCTGAAATACGAGCTGATCGTTTCAACCGTTTGATGAAACTAGATAAGTATTACCATCTCAGTATATGGACTATAAAACAGTGTAGACCATGGCTGAAACTTACCCTGCGGTATCTGCCTGGCCACTGCTGCCTGCCCACTGCTGGCTGGCCACTGCTGGCTGGCCACTGCTGGCTGGCCCTCTGGAGCGGCTCTCTGGGTTAATGACACGCATACTTTCGTTTTCTCTGATCTTCCTGAACCATGTCTCGCGCCCTATAGTAGACAGATTCTGCACGGTCTGTTTGAAGTAAGGGTCTGTTGTGAAACGAACCCAGTAGGGAGCCGCTGGACATTCTTCATCTGCTGCAGGGCGTGGTTCATTACCGTCTTCCTCTTTTTACAGCAAAAACAACTTTTCCATGGAAATGTCCAGATTAAACAGCATGCAACAATAGCACTAACACTAACACTTCCCCTGCTTGTCCGAACAGCCGACTGGACCATCTAATTCAAAAGCTCTTAATTCAGCACTAATCTAATCCTGCACTCATTGAAGCTCGGTGCTCTTCGATATTGGATTCTGGTGCCTCTGGGGTTCAGGTGTAGTGTATAGTATGGACTGTCTCTAGCTGTTGCCTGTAAGAGTCATATAAGAGTATCAGCACCGATTTTTGTGTTGGGCAGTATCTAGGTTTAGAGGTATACTGTGTGTCCAAATGTTTGTGGACACCCCTTCTAATTGACTTCTACTGTAAGCTGCACCCATTGCACAGATAGAATAGGACTCTCTGGAGCAGATCAACATCATGACCCTATTGGCTCCATGCTGCCTAATAATGCCAGGCGTGGACTAGAGGGGTATAATAAAGCCCCCCAACATTGAGGAGCTGTGGAACAGTGGAAGAACTGTGTTCTCTGGAATGATGGTGGCGGAGGAGCTCCATCCAGTACTTTTAGGATGAGGTGGAGTGATGATCATCCTGAACATCCTGACCTCACTAATTCTTCTGTCACTGAATGCAATCAAATCCTCACAGCAATGCTTCTCCTCTATCTAGTAGAAAGTTTTCTTCTCTGGACAGTAGAGACAGTTACTCCAACAGAAGCAGGATCTGCTCTTTAAATAGCCTTGATTTCAAAAGAAGCAGTGAATGTGCAGGTGTCCCAATACTTTTGTCCATTTAGTGTATCTATATTTCCCTTATAAATATATATTTATTCTTATATTTTTGCACATTTTGTTTTTGCTACCACCATATATGTACTTCTGGTAGATGCTAACTTAACTGCCCTGTAGGCTACCAGTTCAGCAATGACAAAGTTGAATCTGTCCGTGTTTATCTATTGTATAAATTCTACATACAATCAAATAAATCAAGATTTTACAAAACTATATATATATATATAAAATATTTGATCTTATTTTAAGCTACATCTTTTTCTCTCTCTAAAACTTCCAGGATTAGGAAAACCCCTGACCTCAACAGGTATACTACCTGATCCACTCACACTAACCTGAACATCTCAAAGACAGTCATATTAAAGTGAACTAAAGTAGGATCAGCAGTGCTGTCCCGTGTGTTGTATTTGCATACTTTTTCGGGTACTTTGGGAACCCCAATCTACTATTTTACTGCTCTAAATTGTGGTAGCCAGTCACATTTCTGAATTTGACCAGTCTAATCAGCTATGTTGTGCTAACTGTACTTTCTTATGAAATTAAGCTTAAAGCCAACAGCAGCAGACAATCATTGACCAACTGACCAACTGTGCTTGGTTAGCCAGGTGCTTTGGCTTGGTATGTAATGTTTCAGTCATTGCCATGCTTACTCAACTTAAAATATTTAGCAGAAAACATTTAGGATAATTTACAGAGGCTCAAGGTGTTATAAAATATTCTCCTACCTTACCTATTAGTTTATCTTATTATTAATGTTATTAGTAACATTCAGGCCTTTTAATCAAATAGAATGGTCTCTGTTTTACTTTTATGCTTTTAGCATATTGTCCAAAATCCCTCTACCTAAATATTCCCTTATTCCTATCTGAAATCAGTAATGCAGAATCATCAGCATAAAGAAGAACCTCACAGTGACGTAAGATCATTATATTTTTAATATACAATCAGAACAACAAAGAACCCACAACACTGTCCTGTGGAACACCACTTATCACTGGTTTCATTTCTGAAAAAAAACCTCCAACCTTGACTATTAAAAAATCTTCTCCTGGACAGACATCCTAAAAAGCACCCACCACCCACTTTTCTCTACTTCTTTGATCACTCTCCAAACATCCTACCTCATCAAAGTCCCCTCTTTAGCCTTTGTGTGCTTTGTGTGTAATAAGAAAAAATGAAATTTAAGTCATTATGAAATCATAATTACAAATTCAATAATGAATGACTTGCTTTACAAATATGTTGTAATCTAATTAAAATGTGTATCAAACAATGTATTTTCTGATGAAAGTCATCCTAAAATGGCATGGGACTTTTTACTGTCTGGTCTTTATATATGTAGTGTTAAGACAGCACATTAATTGTAATGCACAATTAGAGAATCAACCCTCAGTTTACCTACTGCACTAAACAAACTACTGCATTATTGTGTAATTTAAAATATATTCTACATACGCACCGTCCGCATAGTCATAGGGAGTGGATGGTTATGTATTCAAAAGACTATTCAAAACTATTAAAAAGTATAAAAATAGGCACATAATAGAAAAAGATCAAACAAATCACCACATAAAGAACGTTTCCAAACTTAGATACAAAAACTTTTAGTTTGAAATCAGTGCAGATGTTACTATGCTCTCCATAAAATCGCTTTTGGCAGATGTTATTTAATTGTTATGAAGGAGAATATTTTTTGATTAAATGATATAGGAATGCACATTATCTTTAGATGCTGAAGTTTTCTAACTTGCTCATAATCTGCTTCAGCACTTCCTCACTAACTCTGGTTTGCTCTGCCTCCTGTCTCACTGCCTTTAGTCTGGCCTCATAGTAGCGCTTATACTCAATAAGCCTGGTCTTATTCAGTAAATCCAGATGTTGTAGCTCTCTGATTTTCCTTTCTTTTTCTTCATTAGATTCTCTTAGAGCTTCAATTTTCTCCTGCAGTTTTCTCTTTTCTTCCTGGAACTTAGACTCCAGCTCTCTCTCCTTCTCCTGCAGCTTCTTCTCGTAGGACTTCCTCAGCTTCTCCTCCTGTGTTCTCAGTGTACTCTCCACATCTTGGTAAATCTTATTTGTGTAATATTTATCTTCATTTGCAGAAACCAGGCTGTCAACTTTTTCCAGGAACTCCAGAACCTGCAGACGGTCCTGGATTTCTTTATTATTAAAAACGTGATATCTCTCCCCACATCGAGTGATGAGATCTCTCAGCTCCGTGTTTGCTTCACTCAGGTATTCTTCGATTGTACTGTTTAGGTCGTCTCCGTGTGTGAAGAGGATGATGGTGTATTTGTCTGCTTCCTCTCCAAAAATGGCTCTGATCTTCTCCACAGCCAAACCCTCTTCTTTGGTGAAGGGTCCGAGCTGTATGACCAGGACGATGGCGTGGGGTCCTGGAGCCGTCATGTTAATGCACTTACTGATCCTCTGTTTCAGTTCTGTTTCTGAGAGATCTGTGTCAAACAGACCCGGAGTGTCCACCAGTGTGATCTTTCTTCCAGCCACCTCTCCGGTCTCCTTCCCGCACTCTTTGGTGATAGATGATCCACTTTTAGAAGCTCTGAAGACTTGCTCACCCAGGATGGTATTTCCTGAAGAACCTTTCCCAGCTCCAGTCTTCCCCACCAACACCATCCTCAGAGACACTGGAGAAACAGGAGGATAAATTGTGATAAATAAAAGCTGATCTTTTTTCACCAAGCTGCTTGGCAATCGCCCCGTAGCCCTTTCCAGCCTTGTGGAGGTCTACAGTTTTGTCTCTGGTGTCTTTGGACAGCTCTTTGGTCTTAGCCATGTTAGTAGTTGGAGTCTTACTGATTGTGTGGGTGGACAGGTGTCTGTATGCAGCTAACGACCTCAAACAGGTGCTTCTAATTTAGAGTAATAAGTGGAGGTGGACTTTTTAGAGGCGGACTAACAGGTCTTTGAGGGCCAGAATTTTTGCTGATTGGCAGGTGTTCAAATACTTTATTTGCAGCAGTAACACACAAATAAATTATTTAAAAAAATTTTTAGATTATGTCTCTTACAGTGGACATGCACCTAAGATGAGAATTTCAGACCCCTCCATGATTTCTATGTGGGAGAAGGGTGTTCAAATGCTTATTTTCCTCACTGTACATAGAGAAGAGGAGAGGCACACATAGGCAGTACGTAATCATGTGATGGGATAATATAGATAATAGATAATATGTTCTGAGCCCCAAGGATGGTCATGACATCTTGGGTCGACGGGTCTAAGCAACAGATAAATTGGAGACTTGTTCATCTACGTCACTAAAAGCTCTGGCCAGATCATATGAAGCACAAGCTACGGCCTACGTGTCATACAAATCCCATGTCTATCCCACAATCATAGGTATGCACTGACACAGATTCTAACACTAATTATTTATGATAATTATTTATAATCATTGATTAGTTAATCTGGTGACATCCTTGACTGTTGGGCCTCACTCTCATTCTAAAGAGAGGCCGTACTCCACAATCGCACAATGTCCAAACTCCACAGCAGCCATATGCATTTGACCTTACAGTCATTATGCCCAATGCAGACTGTGGGCTAGAAAAGTAAAAAGTAGCGACAGTGAAAACATCATAAGCACCATGAACTCTTAAGGACAGGCCTATCTCAGGTAACACAGAGACACGGTGCTGTAAAGTTTGCACATCAATAATAATAAAAGATATTAACTGTTATATAAAGGGACGGTTATTAAATGGAAGGCAACAAAAATAGAAAACATGTAGGAAATGAGCCCCAATGTGTGTGTGTGGGTGTGTGTGTGTGTGTGTGTGTGTGGTTGATAAAGTAGGGTCACTTACAGTCTGGTCTAATCCCTTCAGGACTGTGTCTCCCAGATGGCTGCACCTCTGAGCCTTTATCCTTTACTGAAGGAAAAGAAAACGCAGAACTTTTCAGATCTAAAACAGTAAGGGGTGATCATGCACGCGACTCTCTGAGCAGAAAATGTTCTATATTAACAGTTTTCTTCTATAATAAAGAACAAACATCCATACATGTAACTGGTATTTGGGGTGTGTGTGGTTCTGTAGGACTGCGTTTGATGTCCGTCCTGTACATAAGAGACCACAATACTCTCAAAACTTGGACTGATTAGATTGGCTGCTCTGTTCTACCCAACACCCAATACCCAGCTTTATTATTCTGACAGCTGAGGAGACCAGAAGCTCAACACTATTTCAGATCTTTTCAGAAACCTGGGTTAGGTTGTTCGTCACCAGCTGAAATCGAAAGTAAAACTGCAGCGTCGCTTTTCCCACATTAGTGAATATGAGGTATAGAAAGTTGCTGTAAGTGTGAGTTTAGATTACAGACATTAGATTATATTAGTCTACCTGGAATCGACATGTTCTCTCCCACAGGTCCACGGCCACAGTGAGTTCTGTCGCGCTCGAGCTCAGTCCAGACCAGCAGAGAGCCCTCCGCAGACGTGCACCAGGAAACCCCTCACAGCACACATGATCAGGGACAGGCTGCTGATTGGGGGGTTGTCGTGTTTTACCTCGGATTAATGATCAATAACGTCTTTATTATTGGAATTACAATCACAAGACGGCTGCGTCTCTGCAGGTGGTAAGCACGTTTCCAAGATGTTGGGGCGAATTTAAAAGTAAAATACATTAAAAACGCAATTAATTTATTTTCATCTTAAATCGCCTTAAGAGTCTTAATTGTTGAGCTTCTGCAACCTTGCATGTTCACATTACCTTACTGTCTGTTTCTGTTACTCATACTAACTTACTACTTCACCACCATCACACTGACGGTCAGTGAGAGGGTCAGACACGCCCAGTGTGGAAGTAGGCCAGAACTCAACAGGGAAGATCAGGGTTTTACTCTAAACTGCTGCATTCATTAACATTATTTCCTAAAACTCTTTATTAGAAATTCTTAGAAACATTAGTAAGAAACATGTTCTTCAAGGATTCTCATTTCCACTCGTTTGCTGAGTGTGATATTCTCTGTAACATCCTCTGCTGGCCTCAGTGGGGAGATCATGCACAGATCATGTGCCCAATTTTCCTTCACCTGAGACCTGGTCTCCAGGTCATGATTGGACTGATTAGGGCTCTTCCACAGCGCCTCAGCTTTAAGTGCTCTTTGTGAAGCCACTGTTACAGAATGAGCATTGCTGTAGACCTCTATGCACATGCAGCCTGCCTCGACCCATATTTTACATTTTTAAGCTTGCATTGGCCAATTGCTCTCTAGACTGTCTTAGTCTGGAGTAGGAAAGAGCTAGCTCTGCAGGGAACACCATGTTAGGAGAAGACAGATTTCACCCAGAATCCGGTTCTTCATCAGTAATCAGGCAGTTCTACTGCTCCCGTCCTCTGACTCCTTTCCTACTTTGCCCTGTTCCTTTTAATTGATTAGTCAGGCTTACAAACTAGAAAAACATGGGTTTAACCTTAGGGAGCATGAGGAACCTCCAGATCCAACATCTGCATGATGGCAAAGTACCCTGTTATCGGGCTACCCCGACCGGTACCTAACAAAAGGTGCTTCAGAGTGCAGCTTTTTAATACTGTGCTCATTAATTTGTTGTGGTCTAGTGGATGCAACCCCGGTCCTGGAGCCCCCCTGTGCAGTTGATCAGCTCATTTAAAATGTACAGGGCAGGTTGTCGTCAGGAGCAGGGTTGGAAACCACTGGTTTAGACTACAACAGTCCAAATCTGCTGCATCCAGTCCTCTGAAACAACTGTTATTTATTGGGTCAGTTTTGATCTGACCAACATTATATAATCATTTTCTCACACAATACAAATATGAACAGAAATAATTTATGTTCAACTACAGTTCAGTTCACAGCAGAACAGAGTTTGTATTTTTATTTTATTGTATGTGAATTAAAGGAGAACACAGGCTTCCAAATTTAGGACCATAGATTATGTTATCAGGTTTAATACAAAGATTTTACACCCAAACTTTTTTTTTAATTGAAAAAACTAAAATGAACGGAAAAATACGTCAGAAGATGGAAATGCAGAAATGGAAAAAAAAAAAATATATATATATATATATATATATCCCAAAACAGTTGACAATGTTGTTCATCAATAGGAAGAAATACAAAAATGAAAATACAAATTTTGGAAGTCTGTGCACTAATCACAAAATATGAATAGTGCATGGAATGAGCCTGTTGTAATTAGACCTGTGGTAAACTGCATAAACTGTGTTATCTGTATAAGATCCTGAATCATCTGTTTTATCTACAATTTCATGCAGTTTTCAATGATTTGCTGTTTATTCTTTGAAAAAGGGGCCATGTTGTGGTCACTCCTTTTAAACAAGGCCTTTCTTACAAATGGCACAAAAAGCAAACTTGACCAAAGAAACTTAATTAACAAACTGACCAGACCCTTAAAATAAAAGAACTCAGAACCAACCAACCAAGCAGAGAGAACAAAAACAGAAAGGAGATCCCATCAATATCTCATCAATATCTCTGTAGTTTTTCCTAGACAAAGAAGACTTTGCTCAATGTGTGTCCTGAAATAAAGACCTCAGTAATCTCATACGTCAATAATGTGCTTATAATTAATAACTGACTACATGTCATTTGAATATGGGTTGTAGTCTGGTGATAGTGGGGGAACTGTCTAATCAGAGTTACAATGTGATAAATGTTCATTTCTGCTTCTGTTTTTGACATAATTAAAAATTATGCTACTTCTGTTTCCAGGCTCTGGTTTGGAAGTTGGCATTCTGGTGTTGTAATAGGTGCTGCACTCAAGACTCCAAGGCACATACTTAGAATTGGTCAGTTCAAAATGGAAAGAAAGGAGCAAATCACATCTGGAAAAACTGAAATAAATAATTAGATAAATAAATATAATAAATATAATTTTTAACAATGATGAAGTGCAGCAGCAACTGTGGCATCAGAACTTGCAGTGATGCATGTTGGCATAGCAACCCTCCATCACTCAAAAGGAGTTAGTATGTTAATGTTTTTAATGTAGTATGTCATTATTTAATGTACTAAACTTACAAGCTCGCTATGACACAATTAGGGTAAGTATGTAGCATTTACCATATGGTATTAACAGTATGCAACTGGAACGCAGCCACTGCAATCATATCATATTACATATAAACATCTCCTAATATCTCCTCATTACATATTAACCAAACATAAACAAACAAAAGTCAAGCATGATTTTTTAATATGGAGTTTATTACAAACAACACACTTATTCTACATCACTGCCAAACAGAAAGTGAGTGAGAGAGTGAGTGAGTGAGTGAGTGAGTGAGAGAGTGAGTGAGTGAGTGAGAGAGTGAGTGAGAGAGAGAGATTGGGGGGCCTACACACTAGAGGCTGACAATGCGTCAGAAATGCAGACCCCCAATGTATTTCAGTGGGTAGGTGGTTGCCTGGCTCTGTAACTTTGAAAAAGCTCAAACCATATCAACTTTAGCTACAACGGGTCCTGACGTGGAGGCTCGTCAACCAATAGAAGCGAGAATAGGTTGGCACAGGCAGGTGATGGATGGAGGGGATGTGTGAGTCCCTGCTTCTGTACAATGACAAATTGCCAGATTTCTTTCGAATGGTCCAAAAGGATTTAGCTGGTTCCAGCAGGACTTTGAACTGTCCAAACTCCACCTCTGCTCCAGCCATGCACACCCAACCTCCCAGATGGACATGGTCTACATGCATATACACCCTTACTCTACAACACACACACAGCATGAGGAGTCAGGGTTGAGGTTAAACCCAGCGTAGAGCGGTTCAGTGAATGTGGAGTGGAATGTGTGTAGGTGTGTTAGTGTGTGTGTATCAGGGGAGATGCTGTAGAAGGACAGCGTTCCAGCCGGACTGTCCAGATACACCCCTACTCTCTTACTCTGGGGGAGGTGGGGGGGCAGGGGGGTTCTCTTATTATTGTGTCTGACAGCGTAGCTGTTACTGGTGCACTCCAGCCTCCATGACTGTTTATTGAACCCAAGCCTGCCGTCCTCACCACCTCCTTTTCTCCTGATGGATCTGTAAGACATGGCTACAGCAGCCCTACCGCTCCACTCAGCCTCCCAGTAGCAGCGTCCAGTTAAACTGTCCGCGCTCAGAACCTGACCATAGTACTCAAATCTGTCTGGATGGTCTGGGTATGGCTGAACCTCTTCTGTGGTCTTCACCTTCCTGTTCCCCTCGCTCAGAGACAGGAACGGGTTTGCTGTGTTTGGGTCCAGTGTGACATCACACACATCTAAACACACACACAGTAAACACACAATTAATACACACACACACACACACACACACACAGTAAACTACTGTCTAAACACAACATCAACACAGATCTACACAAACAAACACATTAAAATACTCATTTATAAACATACAAAAAATTGTGACTGTGTGTGTGTGTGTGTGTGTGTGTGTGTGTGTGTGTGTGACCTTACATTTCCTCAGACTTGGTTTAATCCACATCCTCCCTGTGTTTCCCACCCTGAAAGAAAAACACATTGATGGTCTTTCGAACTGTGAAAGTGGTCAGTGTTCTCTGACCGTTCTCTCTGTGTCTCCTCACCTGAGGGTGCAGTGTGAGCTCTGCAGTGTGTCAGTGAGCAGCTTCTCTCCACACTCTCCTGGGTCATTACAGCTCAGATCCAGTTCTTTCAGGTGGGAAAGATTTGATTTCAGAGCTGAAGCCAGAGAGGAACAGCCCTCCTCTGTCACTAAGCAACCAGATAATCTGCAGAATGAGGGAAATCAGAGAGACTGATGATGAATTAGCAAACTACTTATCATGTGTCATATCATCTATAGCTACAGCTACTTGTGTTCAGATCCTGCATGACATATGGTATGTGATGGTCAAGCAGTATGTATTTTGGTGTATGTGGATGTCATACAAGAGTGTTATACTGAAGTCATACAGTCTACACTAGTCATACAGTCTACACTAGTCATACAGTCTACACAAGTCACACAGTCTACACTAGTCATACAGTCTATACTAGTCATACAGTCAACACAAGTCACACAGTCTACACTAGTCATACAGTCTATACTAGTCATACAGTCTACACAAGTCACACAGTCTACACTAGTCATACAGTCTATACTAGTCACACAGTCTACACTAGTCATACAGACTACACTAGTCATACAGTCTACACTAGTCATACAGTCTACACAGGTCACACAGTCTACACTAGTCATACAGTCTATACTAGTCATACAGTCTACACAAGTCACACAGTCTACACTAGTCATACAGTCTATACTAGTCACACAGTCTACACTAGTCACACAGTCTACACTAGTCATACAGACTACACTAGTCACACAGTCTACACTCGTCATACAGTCTACTCTAGTCACACAGTCTACACTAGTCATACAGTGTACTCTAGTCACACAGTCTATACTAGTCACACAGTCTACACTAGTCATACAGTCTACACTAGTCACACAGTCTACAAAGAAACAATGAAGTCTCTTTAATGTCTAGTGAGGTTTTGGGAGTCTGCTATAAAAAGTATGGAAGGAAAAGTGTAAGAAACTGAACTTAAAATTACAGAATCACTGAATTTAAAAGATGAACATTTTCCTTTCAGGAATGAATTCACAGAAGATTTACCTGAGCGTCTCCAGTCTACAGTGTGAGCTCTTCAGTCCCTCAGAGAGCTTTTCAACTCCTGAATCCCGTAGGTCATTGATACTGAGGTCCAGCTTTCTCAGAGAGTTTTCCAGCTTTAAAACTGAGCCCAGACTTTCACATGACTTTTCCCCAAAATTACACAGAGCGAGTCTGCAAAGAGAGAGGAAACCCATCAGACCCTACAGTTCACCTACAGCTCTTACTGGAAGACATACCGTTCATTTCTATCATGCTTAAATCAACACAACTACAGAGTATGATCTTGGGGACTTGATGGTTATAGAAAAGGTCACACCACATGGTTAGGATTAGGACTAGGATTACGTTCAGGATTAGAATTAGGATTATGTTCAGGGTTAGGATTAGGGTTAGGGTTGGTATCAGTAAGGCTGGGGATAGGTTTTTGGTTAGATTTAGGGTTTAGGTTCTCCAATAAGCATCTAGTGGTCATCACCTATCTGTGTCCTTCTGAAGATATAGAGTTTATCTACTAAACAAAGCTACAGAATCATTTTTTCTGGAAGTCCAGAAGTGCTGGTCTTTGTCAAATTGCTTTTCAGGACCTTCACAGCTTCAAATGAATGAATGAATTCACAGAAGATTTACCTGAGTGTCTCCAGTTTACAGTGAGGACTCTTCAGTCCTTCAGAGAGCTTCTCCACTCCTGAATCCTGCAGGTCATTGTGAGTGAGGTCCAGTTCTTTCAGAGGGGAGTTTTCTGATTGTAGAGCTGATGTGAGAAATCCACAAGACTTCACAGTGAGGTTACAGGCGGCTAATCTGCAGAACAGAGAGGAGAAACACAGAATACTGTTTAATCAAATCCCACAGAAAGCTCAGCAGCTCTCAGCCTTTTAAATCCTCCACTGTAAAAAACTATATATATAAAATACAACATATTTATGCTGGTTATTACAACATTACATTGCACTGCACAGTGTGTCACTGAATACACCACACAGAACTCTCACCTGAGCGTCTCCAGTTTACAGTGGGAGCTCCTCAGGCCAGCACAGAGAAGCTCCACTCCTGAATCCTGCAGGTCATTTTTACAGAGGTCCAGCTCTCTCAGAGAGGAGTGTTCTGACTGCAGGGCTGATCTCAGAGTCTCACAGGACTGATTACCAAGTTTACACAAAGTCAGTCTATAAACGGAGATAAACAGCAACAGATCTCACAAAATCCACAAATGCAGACGTTTTAATTGAGTTAGGTGTAACAGATATATTCTATAATCTAATATTGTTATTATAAATAATTAGACATAGCATAAACATGAATACTCACTTCAGTGTCTGCAGTTTGCAGTGTGGCCTCTTCAGTCCATCAGAGAACTTCTCTAATCCTGAATCCTGGAGGTCGTTGAGGCTGAGGTCCATTTCTTTCAGGGAAGAGTTTTCTGACTGTAAAGCTGTGCTCAAAGTTGTGATGGACTGTTCAGAGAGATTGCAGCCAGCAAACCTAAAAATGAAGAGCAAACGCTGCCAGTACAAAACATGCAAACATATATAACATGATATCCAGCTAACTATGCTCTGCTGTGCTTAAAAAGTGGAGCAAAAAGACACTATATTATATATATTATATAAAATACCAGTTGGCTTATTGAAGGTCAGACTCGAACCAGGGATCATTTGGGGACCAGCGGCACAGTGGATCTTTGACTGCTTCATCAATGTACTTGAGTGTATTTGAACTTTGGGTAGGAGTCGTATTCTGGATCACCAGAGGCATGCAGGCTAAGAAAAATGTTCAGCTCCGTGAATGGGATAGCACACACTCTTTTGGCCTGTCTTTACAGTGTGTGTGGCATGCATGTGTAATGCATTCCTCTGTTTTAACATAGATTCATTAATATTCAGTGAACACTCACCGAGCCTTGCTGTAGTTTGTGACGGCAGGGAGGAGTCTCCTGTAACCCTCTTCTGATGTGTTGTATTTCTTCAGGTCCATTTCTTTCCTTGGGGTCTCTGATTGGAGCTGCAGGTAGGCGATGGCTGAGCACTGTGCAGGTGAGAGTTCCTTTCTGGAGAATCTTTCTGGAATCAGAGAGAATCAGTGGAAGATCTTCAGATGCTGCTGTCGTCCAGTCACTGTAACCTTCTGACCAAATGATTGATCTGAATGCTCCCCAAAGTAAATGGTGTCAGGGTGTTACCTCTATGGAAGAAGTCGGCTTTAGTTTATAACAATATTTATGTGTTTCAGATGTTTACAGGTTTCCAGTGAGTTTATATTTTTATTAAGATTTTTAAATAAAGAAATGGGGGGGGGCAATTTGTCAATACCACAATAGTACAATATTGTTGCTGTCGTGACAAATAAGCTGTACTGTATTGTGTTTTTTCAATGTAAATCTATAATTTAATGGAAAAAAGCACAGTATTGGAAGATGTTTCTGGAAATGACTAAATGATTAAAATGTACCTTTTAGGATCCACACTGTAAATGCAGCTAAAATAACAACTGAAACTGAAATGCAGATGATCACAATCTTCCAGGCATGGAAACCTTTTCCTGAAACAAAAATCAGACAAATGTTTACGGCAGATTCCTATGACCTGACTGGGTCAAACCACTGACCCCAAACTTGAAGTTAACTTGAAGACATTTATGGCATTTAGCTGACGCTCTTATCCAGAGCGATTACTCGTATTACAGAGGAGGGGCTATGTAGTGTTAGGAGTCTTGCCCAAGGACTCTTATTGGTGTAGCGCAGGATAGTCACCCAGACCGGGAATCAAACCCCAGTCTCCCACGTGGTGTAGTAGCTCACTGGCAGGCAGTGGTGTTATCTGTTGTGCCACACTGTTCTGATTTACTGTACTGATGGAAATGCTAATCATGATGACATGTATCCTAACAAGGTTCCAAAGCTTTTTACGTGTAAAATAATGTTCTTTTTCTCTATATACGTCTTTCTGTTGTTTCCAAAAACTTTGTCTTCTTGTGAACTCATCTAGAGCCATGGTTCTAAAGCGTACAGCATTTTTAACCAAAGGTTATTAAATTATACACAAATACAACTATATTCACTACTGCTAATCCTTTGCTTATATAACTAACAATGATAACTTCACATTCTTACCTTTGACTTGAATGTGCACAGTTGTGTCGTCATACCAGGATGACAGCTCAACAACACAGTTATAAGCTCCTTCATCAGAAGGTCGGGCTGCTGAAAGTCTCAGTGAGGTGTTTCCTTTCTGCAGCTCTTCTGTAAACAGAGCTGTCCTCCCTCTGTAGGACTCCATCTGCTGCCCATTCCTATCTTCATAATCTTCATACAGATGCACCAGTGTGTTTGCTTCCGTCAGATACGTCCTGGACCACTCTACTTTCATGTCCTCAACACTGACTTTGGGTTGGATAGAACAGGGCAGGACCAGATCTTCACCAGCTTCAACTACCAGAGGAGCGGCTGGACCAACAACCTTTAAACTCCCTGGATTTAGAAGAAAAAAAATCTCAAATACAAAACAGTTATGTCCTAATGTCCTAAAAGTATTGGGACATCTGCTTATTCACTGCTTCTTCTGGACAATCTCTACTGTCCAGAGAAGAAGGTTTGTACTAGATTTTGGAGGAGGAGCATTGCTGTGAGGATTTGATTGCATTTAGCAAAAAGAGCATTACTGAGGTCAGGATGTTGGATCATGATCACCACCCTGCTTCATCCCCAACTCCTTGACTTTTCCCAGAGAACGCAGTTCTTCCACTGCTCCACAGCTAAATGCTGGGGGGCTTTATAACCCTCTAGCCCACGCCTGGCATTAGGCAGCATATGGCTAATAGGGTCATGTTGATCTTCTCCAGAGAGTCCTATTCTATTGGCAGTACTTCTCTACAGGAACTAGACAAGCTGGGGTGCATTTGCACATCTGTCTTAACAATGGATGCAACCTAAAGTAGCTGAAAGCAGGGGAAAAGGGGTGTCCACAAACATTTGGACATGTAGTAGGTTTAAATGTTACTTTTTTATATCTATTCTATACACATGTTCATAAACACATAGTGTATAATAACACTGCTGCTTTATTAAGCTTGTAATAGACCAATTCTCTGTAACAATTTAGTTCATAGTGAAGTTAATTATAACTGAAATGGATGGTTCTCACCTTTAACCACCACATGAAGAGTGATTTCATACAAGGGTGTTGATCTGTCCTCAATTAAACACTGGTAACCCCCTTGATCAAACGGCCGCACAGCTGAGAGCTTCAGCGAGGCGTTTCCTCTCTGCAGCTCTTCTTTAAACAGGGCTGTCCTCCCTCTGTAAGACTTAACCTGCTTCTCGTTCCTGTCTTTACGGCCTTCATACAGATGCACTAGTCTGTCGGTATCAGTCCGGTCTGTTCTGATCCATTCCACGGTCAGATCCACAGCACTGACGTTGGGTTGTATGGAACAGGGTAGAACCAGATCTTCACCAACTTTAACAACCAGAGGAGCAGCTGAGCCGACCACCTTAGAGTGCTCTGCAATGATAACACAACCTCCTATCAACCAGACAGGCTTTACCTTCCTCTCCAACGTGACATAAGTATCCAGAGATAGCAACTGTTCAGTATGACCATTCAGTCTATGACCAATCAGTCTATGACCATTCAACATATGACCATTTAGTCTGTGGCCATTAAATCTATGACCATTTTGTCTATGATCATATTTATAGAAAGTACCAGAAATATGATATTTTTATGATTATTATATATTTTTCCAATAAGCACAATCTCATTTTCAGCAGACGAAGCTGTTTGGTTGATTCATTGTTCATCATTTCTTTTAGCTGTAAATCTGTGTATTGTCTTTATTTTAATACACCAACAGATAATCTATAAATATGTGTAAGAATGTCCTTTTAACTGATTGAACCCTAATAGTATTTTAAAACACCAGTATTCATTTATTATTATTATACATTATTTAACAGTTAAACTACTGTAGGGTATAAAGTAATTATTTTAGTTATTATGAACAGAGTGTTACTCATTTGAGGATGAGGAAATGAGGTGGAGGGCCTTATCAAGCATACCCTCCCACAGCACTGTCCAGAGAACATACCTGCTGTGATAAACCAGGAGAAAATCAGCAGCGTCAAACTGAGAAACTCCATCCCTGAAAGAAAAGTGAAAATCCTGTCATATCACATCACATCATATCACATCACATCATATCATATCATATCATTACATATCATATCATATCATATCACATCACATCACATCATAACATCATATCACATCATATCATAACATCATATCATATTATATCACATCATATCATAACATCACATCATATTATATCATGATATGATTGGTCAGAATCTTCCAAACACGTCAAAGAGCTCTCTGCTGTTTAAAGACGACAGCTCTCCTACTCTCTGGGAATTTCCCCACTGCGGGACTAATAAAGAAATCTTATCTTATCTTATCTTATCTTATCTTATCTTATCTTATCTTATCTTATCATAACATCACATCATATCACATCATATCACATCATATCATAACATCACATCATATCATAACATCACATCATATTATATCACATCACATCATATTATATCACATCATATCATAACATCACATCATATGATATCAAATCATATCATAACATCCCATCATATTGTATCACATCATATCATAACATCACATAATATCATAACATCACATCATATCACACCATATAATAACATATCATATCATATCGCATCACATCATAGCTCAGTAGCTTCACCTGTAGTTCTATGGGGTCAGTAGCTTCACCTGTAGTTCTATGGGTTCAGTAGCTTCACCTGTAGTTCTATGGGTTCAGTAGCTTCACCTGTAGTTCTATGGGGTCAGTAGCTTCACCTGTAGTTCTATGGGTTCAGTAGCTTCACCTGTAGTTCTATGGGTTCAGTAGCTTCACCTGTAGTTCTATGGGGTCAGTAGCTTCACCTGTAGTTCTATGGGTTCAGTAGCTTCACCTGTAGTTCTATGGGTTCAGTAGCTTCACCTGTAGTTCTATGGGGTCAGTAGCTTCACCTGTAGTTCTGCAGGGTCAGTAGCTTCACCTGTAGTTCTATGGGTTCAGTAGCTGTCAGTAGTCTGCTTTAATGTTCACAGTGTTCTCATCTAAAAGCCTCTGCATCTGAACAAACCCTGTGTTTGTTGTGTTGTTGCACAAAAGCCATGATTCCAATCTTAAGGTAAATGGAGATAAAGTTCTTCCCACTGAGCTACAAAATATCTCCTACTTTACCAATCCACCCACTGACCCAACCCTGAAGACCTCAGCCTGGTTCTGGATGTCTGTTTCTAAATCAAACACACTTTATCAGGATCTATCAAGTAAACATTAAATCCAGAGGAGAAGAAGAAGAAAGCTCTAAACCTTCTCCTCCTATGTCCTACCCCCATTCCCCTCCAGTGCAGTCTTACCTGTTTCCCCTGTCTCCGTCCTCAGAGTCTTCACTTAGAAAAGTTCAGGTTCGCTGTAATCAGGAGAGCCAGAGCTACAGCTCTCTTCCAGTCCTCTGACAGTCCGCCATTGCACTGTATCACCCCACATCACACACCTGTATTACTCAGCCCTTCTCTTTCCGGACTGATCCTCTGCTCTTCCCTTACAAACAGAAAACCAGCCGGAGAACATTGTACTCACATGACATCAGCAGTGTGTCTGGCCACAAAATCACCTTCTGTGTGTGTGTGTGTGTGTGTGTGATTGTGTGTGTGTGTGTGTTGGGGAAGAGTTTTTTTTTTCAGATCAAATGAATTCTGTAAACTGTTTCGCTTCACCTGTTTGTGTGTGATGTTCGTCTACATTCCTTCAGAAACTGAGCAGAACACATTCCACATACAGGTGTGGCTGAGCTCACTGTCACTGAGAGTGTGTCACACACTCCACAGAGCGGATAGAAACTGAGGACTGGAAAGCTGAACCCGAAACTCGATGGCAGGCCTAAAACCCTTCAGCACTTCAGAACACTTCAGAGCCTCTCCACCCTTTCAGGAGGTGGCCCCCATCTCTCCCTGTGTCCCTCATAACGTCAGCATTTGCGTGATCGGCCACTGACGGCTACGGTTCTCTCCTTCTTCCACACTCATAGTGCCCTCCTGGGAATTGTGAGGTCCCCAGCCCTTCTGACGAGCACTGTATCCCAACACGCATTGATTTCCTAGCGTCACTGATTGAGTTGAGAGCACACAGATGGTGGATGTTACTCAGGACCCTGTGTAAGTCAGTAGTAGAGGAGTACGGGGGGTGTAGCTTCACAACAGAACATCCCTCCTGAATTATTTTACAGTTTGGCTGGATTGGAGAATGATGTGATCCCTTATAAAAATAGCACCTTTATTTTGCTGGATCTTCTTCTCTGTATCTTTATGTTTTTTTAACAAATTATGTGGCCTCGTCTCTTGGAACCGACTCAACTCATTCCAATCACTTAGAACCATTCAGGGTTGACTCCAAAATGGCTGCAGTGTTCTGGATTCAGAATTTGATCTGCCTTTGTGTTTGATTCAGCTCCTGTAATTTCATGTATTATTGATAATAAACATTGTATTATTTAACAACTTATTATAATTACTGTTGCCATGACAGTTTTAAATGAGTGATAAAATGTTGTCTTGCCATATATCGGAAGTGATCAATAAACAATAATAAAATTAATAAATAATAATAAAAAACAAAAAATAAATTGCCATAAATGATAGAAGAAATAAATATTAATTAAGCATTATCAGCGCCATCTACTGTATGTTAGGCGTATCAGGCAGTATGTGAATGAAGCACCAGGAATAGACATCAGTATACACAATAAGAGATACCCTTGAGTGGAAGGTAACTTTTTTAATTTAGAAAATATGAAGAATGACAACAAAGTCTAAAGTCTAGATAAACGTTAACGTGTCGTTAATAGTAGAATCCTATCAGTCCTGAAAGTCTCCTGTTTACATGCTCTCTGCTCTGAGGCCTTCAGAGGAAAGCACACTGACCTTTCCTACCACCAGCTCGTCCACCTCTTGGTGATCCTGTCCTCCTCTCTCTGTGGTTCTTCACCAGTTCTGATACTTCGCTTTCCAGAAGAGTTGTCACGTCACTGAACAGCTCGGCCTGCTCTCTTGCCTCCGCCTCATACTTGCTCTTCAGGTCGTTTAGGCTTTTCTCAAGATGCTTCTGCATCTCCTCTCTCTCTCTCCTCAATCGCTCTTCTTCTCTCGCTCTCCTCCTCAGCACCTCCTGCCATTCTCTCTCCAGCTCCAGCTTCTCCAGCACTTTTCTCTCCTCCTCCTCCTTCTCCTCCACACAGACTTTTCTCTCTTCCTCCTCCTTCTCCTCCACACAGACTTTTCTCTCCTCCTCCTCCTTCTCCTCCACACAGACTTTTCTCTCCTCCTCCTCCTTCTCCTCCACACAGACTTTTCTCTCCTCCTCCTCCTTCTCCTCCACACAGACTTTTCTCTCCTCTCCTTCGCCCTCGAGCTCGTTCGTGGTTTGTAATGTGCTCTCCTCGCTCTCTCTCCTCCTCGGGTCTCTCTCTACCTTTCTCCTGTGTTCGGTCTCAGACTGCTGTGGATGTCTGTCCTGCTTTGTGTTTCTTTCAAACATTTCTATGATTTTTTTCAGGTTTCCTTTAGATGTTCTCACTTCTTCAGCAGCAGGTCTCGGGCTGGTTCGGGGTTCTCTCTCTCCTTCCTCCCTTTTCTTTTCTAGAAAATGTGCTGTCCCAGATTTCCATCCACCTCTCTCCACTTCTTTTGTCTTGTGTACTGGTCTCAGAGCTTTTTGTGTCTCATCAAACTCCCGTTGATGTCCTTCTCTCCCCTTTTCCCTTTGCTGTCGCTCCTCTTTTACTCGCTGTCTGTCTCTCTTCAGACGCAACTCCTTCTTCTCCACTTCTTTATTGTATTTGGTCTTTATTTCCTTCTCCCTCTGTCTCAGAATCTCCTCTTTTCTCTGCTGTATGGACCTCTCTGCTAACTCCAGCACTTCATTAGTGAAGTAGTTGTTCCTGTCGAACTCAATCATGTCTTCAATCTTTCTAAGAAGGTCCCTCACTTGGGTGCTGTTGTTGTCCTTGTTATTAAACATTTGAACTCGACCTCCACAGTCCGTGATCAGTTGGTTCACGTCCGCGTGGTTGCTCCGTTCGACGTACGCCTCAATCGTCTCACCTCCCAGCTCATCACCTCTGGTGAACAGAACTATGCTGAACCTAACAGCCTCTGGCCCAAAAATGTCCTTGATGAGCTCCACCGTGTCCATCTCCTCCTTTGTAAACCTTCCAACACTCAGCACTATGATGAAAGCGTGGGGTCCGGGCGCCAACAGTGAGATACACTTCGCAATTTCCTCCGTAACTTCTTCATTAGTGAGAGTGGTGTCAAAGAGTCCTGGAGTGTCAACAACAGCGACAGACCTTCCCAGAACTTTACTGAAACCCTTCTGACACTTTGTGGTCACACCAGTCATGCTCGCGCTGGACCTGAATGCTTGTCTTCCTAAAATAGCGTTTCCCGTTGCGCTCTTCCCGTTCCCCGTTTTCCCAATCAGGACTATTCTCAGAGCCTCTGAGTCAGCAGGTCCAGCAGGCCTGTTGCTGGTTACCATGCTCACTAATTCATCCAGTAGAGCTGGCACTGGTTGGAGGTTTCCGTTTTCCAGTTTCTCCAAGAGTTTGTATCTGCCTCCACACCTCCTGAGAAGCTGCAAGGTTTGGGAGTTTTGCTCTAACCATGCAGCTGCTGCACTTTTATCAGTGCTGTGCTCAGTTACAAAAATAACAATGGTGTGATCCTTCATTCTCGAGCCAAAGGTTCTCTGGAACTTCTCCAGTTCTCCTTTATCTTCATCGGTAAGAGGCCCAGTGGGAACGATGAGGAGAAAAGCATGAACTCCAGGAACTCTGTGATGAGTCTCCTTTATCACCTCCTTCTCTGAGAGCTGGGAGTTGTAGAGAGCTGGAAGCTCCACCAGGGTGATCAGGTGTCCACATACTTCTCCCTCCCTCCTCACACACACTGAGCTGGACTCTGGACTGAGCTCTCTCTGACCAAGCTGAGATTTAATGGTCTTTCTGTCCAGCAAGAGGTCTAATAACAAGGCCTTTACTTCTCTGTTCCTCCCACACAGCAACAGGGTCAGTTGTGATGTCAGGGTCTTAGAAGTGGAGGCAGACACCTTAGACTCTAAAAGATGAAAAATATGCAAATGTAATTAATCTGACATTACCATAGTGACACAAACTTTTAGCACTTCTTCCTTTGATCCTTTACGGTAGGTACTGACCACTGCATACAGGGAACACCCCAAAAGACCTGCCTGATGTTTTGGAGATGTTCTGACCCAGTTGTCTAGAACATCATTGTCCGGTTCTTGTCAAAGTGTCTCAGGTTTTATGTTAACCAATTTTTTTAACCCAAGTATCCTAATATTTCCTACCTCTTGACAGGTGTCATTATAACAAGTGGTATTAATGTTATGGCTTATTGGTGTAAATGTTTATTCTTTATACTATTTAACTCGGTAAGCATGGTGTACTTAACGTGTGCATTAGACAGTATTAATCAGTCTTAGCTTTTCTAGACTGTCTTTCTGAATTTTTAATTTGGCTTCAAAACTGACCAGCCTACTCAATCAGTGAATTACTCCTCATTTACATATTCAGTAAAAGATCATGCTACTGCAGAATGCAGTTAGTTACTGTCTTGCTGTAATACACTGACAAGCACTGCTTCATCAAGTCCAAGTCGAATCCCAAGTTTCTGATGGGTTTCTGGTGGGTTGTGTCTCAAGTCTCACAAGCTATGAGTAATAAGTCTCTGAGGCGGGTCCAATTCCAACTCTTAAGTCTATAGCGAAATCAGAATCTCTGACTTGAGAGTCTCTGGAGTACAAGTCTGGGTGTGCGATTCCAAGTCAAGTATCTAGACTACAAATCTGGGTCCTACATATCTGGGGTGCGTTTCTAATGCACGTTTCCAGGGTACCAGTTTTGGTCAAGTCCCAAGTCTCTGTTCAGTTCTAGGTCTGGAACAACTCCTGAGTTACTGGTCTACAAGTCAGATCTCTAGAGAACAAGTCTGGAGCAAGTCTTGAGTAGCTGGTGTGCAAATCTGTGTGAAGTGCAAGCCATCAGTGTGTCAAATATGAGAGACATTTAAAATAGACATTAGTGCTCACCAGGAAAACGTGTCCCAAAGCCCTGGACAGTCTCCTGCTTTGGTTTTTCTCCTCCATGCTCTGCTTGGTAAGACTTTGGCTCGTCTTTTGCAAGAGGAGCTGCTTCATATGTTTCCCAGACAAGGTGATTCCCTCCATTCTCTTCAACCATCCTTTGCATGAGCTCCATAAGAGCAGTGCGACTGCACCCCCTGTCTATCTGAAAATGCCTGCTGCTGCACTCATCAAGGACCTTCTTCATGAGGTTTGCCTGAAATGGGTCTACACTGATGCCTGGCTGCAGTGTCTGTGTTGTCACCACCAGGGTGTGTCTATGAGGCTCCTCAGACAGAGAAAATATGTGATCCAGTCTGTGTCTGTCTGTCTCAGAGAAGTCGTCTGGCTGTAGAACCAGCACCAGAACATGAGGTCCAGGAAAACACAGAGTCATGCACTTTTTAATCTGTGCTGTGATCTGATCCAGTGAGAGCTGAGGGTCAAACAGGTGAGGTGTGTTGATGAGGGTGATGTATCTGCCCTCCACCGTTCCTCCAGCTCTCTCACTGTGCTGCTCCACTGAAGGAGGCGGAGCTTCAGTATAAAAAGCGTCCCGGCCCAGGATGAAGTTCCCCACTCTGCTGTTCAGGCCGTTCTTCCCCAGCAGAACCACCCTCAGCTCCTCACACACTGGAACACATAATACTGGAGTCAGTGCTTTTCCATTTACAGCTCTGTTTCCTCTGAGCTGCTCTGGTGCTGCGGAGTGATTGTTTACACTGATCAGCCATAACATTAAAACCACCTGTCTAATACTATATAGATCCCCCTCAAGTGGTCAAAACAGCTCTGACTCGAGGTGCTCTGTGGTATCTGGCACCTAGACGTTAGCCGCAGATCCTTTACGTCCTGTAGGTTGTGAGGTGGGCGGGGCCTACATGAGCATCAGTGAGTGTTGGGCACCTAGGCGCCAGTACACCGGTTGTCCTTCCTTGGAACCTTTACGGTAAGTACTGACCACTGCATACAGGGAACACCCCACAAGACCTGCCTGATGTTTTGGGGATGTTCTGACCCAGTTATCTAGAACATCACAGTCTGGATCTTGTCAAAGAATTTTTCTTTCTCCAACACATATTTCCTAAGTGGTGTTAATGTTATGGCTGATTGGTGTAAATGTTTATTTTTGTACTAGTTAACTCAGTAAGCATGGTGTACTTAACCTGTGCATTTGTGTGTAAGACTAACTGTCCAAGTAACTGACCAGCCTACTCAATCAATGAATTACTCCTCATTTACATATTCAGTAATAGTCCACGCTACTGCAGAATGCTGTTAGTTACTGTCTAGCTGTAGTACTGTAGTAACTTACTATTTGGGGGTGGAGTTATGCTTCTCCTTCTCTGGTGTGATGGACCTGTGGGAAAAGTGTGAGCTGCATGTCACCGTCAATATTTGCTAATATTGTCCTTTCACAATGTTCAGTTAGCTCTCTTTAAACCCTCCCAGACCTATGAAATATTCCAGTAAACATAAAAACAATGAGAGGTTTCATCGTGTTCCAATCAGAACTCTAGAAATGTCCATACCTGGCTTTGCTGTAGCCCATGTTCTGAATAAGAATATGATCAGAACTGACTAGTACGCAGATCCGAATGGCTAGCAGTCACAGTGTGAGAGAACTCCTGACCTGTCAATGACTCTTCCTTTGTCCTCATATGATCCTCCTTGAGACTGGTTGTTTTCACCTATGTCTTGTTGTCATACATTAAATGGACGAAAGTATTGGGACAGAAGAGTTGATTCTGTTTTTGTTGTAGTTACTGTCTCTACTGTCCAGAGAAAAAAGACTTTCTACTAGATTCTAGAGGAGCATTGCTGTGAGGATTTGATTGTGTTCTGCAACAAGAGTGTTACTGAGATCAGGATGCTGGATGATCACATACACCCAACTCATCCCAAAAGTACTGGATGGAGCTCCACCACCATCACTCCAGAGAACACAGTTCTTCTACTGCTCCACAGCTCCTCAATGCTGGGGGGCTTCATACCCCTCTAGCCCACGCCTGGCATTATTAGGCAGCATGGTGCCAATAGGGTCATGATGTTGATCTGCTCCAGAGAGTCCTATTCTATTGGCAGTTCTTCTCTACAGGGACTAGACAAGCTGTGTGTGCACATCTGTGTCAGCAATTCGTGCAGTTTAGCACATGATTAAGAGAGGGTTTGTCGCAAGAACTCTGTGACTGCCAATCAAAAAGACAAACTGTGTAGATGTCAGTGTTGAGCAGAAGCCAGACAGCTCTGTAGAATACTTACAAACATCCGACTCCATTTCACTGAAGGTTCTTCCAGAATATCCCGATAACACCCAGACTCTTAAATCATTTGATGTTTTGGAAATTGGTATCCAGAACTCATCCCCAGTTTCTGTTCTGTCAGAACTTCCGTACCTGAATAAAGTTCATACTTTTACAGCTGTTCAAAGATCACACTTGATCACACCCTTCACTCCAGCAAGGACCAAAGGGCACTTCCCCACGGCACAATTTTATAATATCATAAAAAGACATTTAGGAGTTTAGGAGTGTGCTTAAGTGGTAGTTTTAAGGTTTGTCCAGCTGCAGAAACTAGAACAAGTTTCTTACATTGACAATCCCCATTCCTACCCCAATCCCCATCCCTACCCCAATCCTCATTCCCACCCCAATCCCCATTCCTACCCCAATCCTCATTCCCACCCCAATCTTCAATTCTCTGTCCAAAAGCCAACACCACTCTAACTTTAACTCCATCCTAACCCAACCTAAATCCATCCCAAATTTATATAGAAATAATCTCTACTCCATCCCAACCCCAACTCCTTCCAAACCATAACTCTGTCCCAAACCCATTCTAACCTCAACCCAAATCTATCTCCATTCCTGCCCCAATCCCTAAACATTCTGACCCCAACTCCGCCCAATCCTCAACCCCAAACACATCAGCAGAACCTCTTCATGTGATGGTTTACTGACACCAGTCGTCACTTCATTGCTTTGGATGATGATACTCCAGCTCTATACTAAAAAAACATTTTATTATTTTCACAGAGATAGATAGGTAGTCATGTAGTATATTTTAACATGAAGAGTATTTACAGGAGTGATACGTCTCACTAGTTCTCACACATACACATTTAAAGAACAGAACATTAGAGTATATTTGTCACTATATAAACAGCACAGAAACCAGCAATAACTACCAATATCTACCTCTCTACTGGACAACATCTGAGAGGGATGGAGAATCTGCTCAGTGTTCAGTCCTGAAGACTAACCAGCTGCTGAAATGGTAAAGTACTGGAGTGTCTATAGGTTACGGAGAAGCAGGACTACGAACCCAGAGATTTCTGAGGATATAGAGACGTGTGTGCGGTGCTGAGGGGGTGGAGATGTGTAGTTGTGATGTGCTTTAATATCTGTTAGAGTTCTCCAGCCTTTTTAAATATTGTATTAAATTGCATAACTGTGATGTTTATGTTAAACATAAGTGTGTTAAATGTGTGTGAATATATACACGTATTACAATGGATGTAGTTCAGAAATAGATTTAGTATAAAAAGACAAAATGTCAGTCACTGTAGCTCTCGATGTCTTTGTTCTGTCACAGTTCACTGGGAAATCAAATCGAACCCGAGGCGTACTCAGTTAGCCGAGACAGGTTTGCTGACTGAAGTCCACTTCTTCAATTCTGCAGTGGAGCTATGAGGCTAATGTAGCTAACAATGAAAGCTTATACCCCACCTATTAGCATCATGCTAACTGCATACCTAAATATATGACATAAAATTGTCTACTGAAGAGAGTTTGTGATGATTTGGGCATGCAGTTAGCATCATGCTAATTGGTGGTGGGGTACAAACTTTCATTACACAGCTACATTAGCCTGGTAGCTACGGTGCGGAAGCTAACTGCTGCTTAACTGTACAGTTCCAGATTTAAGCTCAAACTTTGATCTCCTCCTCTTCCTCAGGGAAAGCATATGGTGCCTTTCGTCGCCCCTTTAAGACTCCGCCCCCTCCATAATGGCGCGCCAGGATGTCAGCTGCCTGCTGGAACCTTTCCGCCTCCATAGTCGGCTCCACCCTCACCGGGGACCACATAGAAGCGTCCGGCGTCACCCGCTTAGCAACATCCCCATTCTCGGCTGTCTCTGTGTCCTGCTGGATCCAGTCTGGGCTGCTGGAACGCCCCCTGCTGCTCGAACACGGGCTCTCCACCGCCATCTCAAATAATGAGCTCGGCTCCTCCTCTTCCTCTTCATCCTCTACATCCTGTGGCGCCCCCTGATGGCCGCTGGAGCTGTGAATGAGGCCCAGCAGCTCGGTCATGAGGGAGGGCCCAAGGTCAACAGTAAAAGAAGTGAGCGAGTCGGAGCGGTGGAGCGCGGGGAAGGGGTCCGGGTCCGAGCCCCGGCGCTGCTGAGACGGAGGAGGGGACGATTCTGTTGAGTTCCTGTCGAGACGGGACAGACGAGGCAGTGTGACGAAACCAGACTGGACACCTGCAGTGGAGAAACAAGGGTTTAGGATTTAATAGATTATCAATTTCCCCTAAAGAGTCCTGATGAGTCTCTTGGGAATGAGCTTCAGCTGAGTCACATGATCCGCATCAGGTAATGGGGCGGGGCTTGCCACAGCATAGCCATAGTGATTAGTCCAACCCAGTTTAGTTTCCCAGTACAAAGTAAGCCAAGTTTGGACTTGAGTACTTCTGAGGGCGAGAGGACGCCGTACACTCCGTCTGCACTCAGGGATATTTGGCTATCCCAAGCCCACACAAGTCCCCTCCTGATGCAGCCTCGATTACATGGGCGGAGCAAGAACACATCCAGGTGTTTGGACTGTGCTTGGCTAGATGGAGAATTCTGATTAGAATAGAACTGAGTTGCGTCTGATAACAGCCCACAAGAACACAAGTACAGACAAGAACCTAGGGCCTAGCCTAGGAAAGGTCAGAACTGGACAGGTCAATACTGTGTCTTCCCAACAGGGGGCGATCTTGTGACATTTTAAAGCTCAGAGTGGGCAAAAACTCTGAAACCCAACTCCATCCAAACCCCAACCCAAACCCATCCCAAATGTATCTCCATCCATGCTCCAGCCCTACAGTTTGAGGCTTGTAGTTCCGACTGGGTGATATTTTCACTGTAATGTAGATTTTATCTGGATACTGGGATCCGTTAAGTTAAGTTAAGATGCAGTATTAGTGTAATTATTAATGAATATTAATAATTAATATTAATATATAATATTATTATAATCAATTACATGTGTTAATAAATGTGTAATTATTATAATAATACTCTTTTTAAATTGATAAAACCTCTCTGGTGGGAACCTGTCTACCATTAAAGACATATTTACCGCAGTGTGCCATGAAGTCACCTAGATGGCAGTGTTTGCAAGATTTACACTGCACTGTATCATGACAGAGTATTACACACACACACACACACACACACACACACACACACACACTCAAATTCCTACATGTATGAATCACTGTGTTTTGGAAGTGGGCACCTCGAGACTGGGAGAGAGAGAGAGAGAGAGAGAGAGAGAGAGAGACTTGAGTGTTGAGGACATTCAGTGTGAATGAGTGTGTATATCACATTGATCTGGACCAGTCAGTACTGCCCCAAACACCCCAAGCCCCCCACCCCCCACCGCCACACACACACACATTCACACACACAAACTCACACACACACACACACACACACACTCACACACACACACACACAGTGCCCGTTCTGAGCCCTTTCGTCTCTTTTTTTGGTGAATTCCTTCAGCGTTGGGTAAGTGCTCCCAGGACAGGGAAATTCCACACATCTTGCAGAGAATACTGTACACACACACACACACACACACACACACACACACACACACACACAGTCGTTCAATCTGTCACAGTGTAGGGAGGCCAGGCCTGTCTGCTGGATAAGAGTGTGTAAGAGTTAGTGTTCTGTGAGTGTGTGTGTGTGTGTGTGTGTGTGTGTGTGCTCGGGTGTCGTCATGGTGATTCCATATGACTCAGAAACAGCCAAAGGTTTCTTTGGTTGTTTTGAACTGAACCACAGACAGCCTGTGTGTGTGTGTGTGTGTGTGTGTGTGTGTGGGGTGAAATAACCACTTCCTTTCATTGCAAAGCTGTAAATACCAAGGGGGCGCTATACACACTCTATACACGAGTCGGTGCGTGTGATCAGATCTTACCGTAGGAGTACAGTGGCTGTTCCAGGCAGCTGGTGGAGGTGGGGAGCAGCGCCCCCTCCAGGCCGCCATTGGGCAGGTTGAGCTGGGGCAGCGAGATGGCGTTTTTAATAATGGGTGAGACGGGTGGAGGTGGAGAGGACAGCTCACGGGAGTCCACCCGGAGCCTGGGCTGGGGGGTTCTCCTGACGTGCCTCAGGGTGCGGGAGAAAAACCTGGCCGGCTTGGAGTCGGGACTCTCCGGGACGCTTCCCTTGCCTCCGTGCTCGCTGAGAAACGACGTGTCTCCGAAGACGTCGCCCCCGCGTCCGACGTGCATGGTGTGGCGGAAGTCCCCCAGCGGCAGGCTGATCATGTCGGTTGAAAGTTCCGTCTTAGCGCGGCGCCTGCTGTGGGACGTTGACACCAGGCCTTTAATCCCCGGCAGCTTGCCCAGACTCATGGTGACACAGAAGAAGAGGCGGATACACAAAATCCAGACCAAATCCTTTTAGTTTCCAGAGCGAGTAAAGAAAAAAGAGCCGCTGGGTTGTGAGGTGTCACTCGTTCATCCAGATATGAGGAGAACAAACTGCTGAGACGTTTGTCAGACTTACTGTGGTCAGGTTGTGGCTTCAAAAAATCCCACCAAAGTCCTTTTGTCAAAAATGAGTAGCTACGAAGATCAGAACAGCAAACGGACTAATTTACTCTTTATGAGAAGCTGAGAGTTCAGAACACACGAATCCTTAAGTAGCTTATTTTAGTAAAACAGTCCCCTGTCCAGCCTTCATACTGTCCATCAGCACAGGTGTCTAAGGAAGCCAACCATAGTCCTCGATGTGTATCACAGTTCCGAGTGTGTGGAGGGTTTTCTGGAGATGCTGTGGAGATCCAGTAATGAGCCCCTTCACTGCAAATATTCGAGGTACGCTCCTTTTTCCTCTTCTGGTTTAAACATCCCGTCGTTTGAGGAAACTCTGAGTGGACAGTCCATCAAGTCCAGCTGCAGGCAGGAACCCTCAACAGATGTGAGCTCGCAAACGTACGCAGAAACCTTCTTTCTTGGAAAGCGGCCTGAAACCCTGCACCAGGCTCCTACACCTGCTATCCCCAATCACGTCCACCCTCTCAGACACTCATGCCTCTCATCCACCTAAAACATCATCCATAAAGCAGCTCCATAACCGACAAGATGTTTGGAATTAGACACGCAGACTGAACAATCAGTGCACTGGCATGAGATGTCCCCAACAAGCCAAGCAGATTAACTAGCAATATAGCATGCTAGCACTTCTGAATCAGATCAGTGATCTAGAACTAGAGCAAATGGGTAAACCAACCAGCCAGCAAGCATGCCCCAGTTTACCAATCAGTCAACTAGTTCGGGAGAAGTCAGGAAAGCAAATGGGGCTGACCAGTTATGCATGTACTTACAAATGTACTTCCTACTGATTCGCTGAACACATTCTGTCCACCACCAAGAGAACTAAGAGAACACCATCCACCAAGCAACCCCATCAACAAAGAGCTGTCTGGAGTTAGACAAGCCAGTAGCTTCACCCAGACTCTAACACCACCTTCCTAACTGCTGTAGACGACCGGTGAACATCCCAGACGCTAATCACCTGACGCAGTGTTTACAGGTCACAGGTGTAAATATTTAAAGAGCTGTAAAGTGAATCTTCCGGAGGTCCTCAGCTCAGTCACAGCTGTGCTATTGGGTTTGGGTGTTCCAGAGCACCGTCCAGAGCACTGCTGGGTCGTGCCCCCACGAGCCCTTCTACACTCACCCAAAGCTTATAAATAACCCGTTAAGGAAGTTTAATAGGATTCCCGTGGATTTTAAACACTTCTTCACAGCCTGACTGCGAACAGACCTGTTGATTGATCTTCTTTCTCCAGACTTCACTAAGACCGTGGTCCATCTGGTCAGCAAATGAGACGACACTTCAAACACCAGCATCCATCCATCAATCACTTCAACTGAAGGTGTGTTACTCAGTTATTAATTCATACTGAGAAAAGCTACTGTGCAGCTGCTCCACATCAGCTCATCCAAACAGGCTGGACCTTTTCTATTGGTTTGTTTGTCAGGAGAAGTTACACTACATCACAGCAAGTCTATAGGAACTTCAAAGATAGACCCCTAGAGGTTCAAGCTTAATATACAGCCACTAATGAAGAGCTCAGAGAGGAGTACACACACTACACACAGCCACAGCCATTCACCAGTTTACCTACTGGCTTATTCCCACTGGAATTACTGGTCCACTGTTCTCAGCACAGTCTTGAAGCGCTTGCCTGGTTTTACACAAGACAAACCATCCAGGAGGGAAAGGGGTAGTGTGTGAAGGCAGTGTGTGGAGGCAGTGTTCTCCAGCACTGATTACATCCTCATTGTCCATCCAGAAACATCTCCCCTCCTGCCTGGACCTCTGGGGTCTCTCTGATTCTCCTGGTTTCTGCAGAGCGTTTCCAGGCGTCAGTCCTCTGCAGTGACCGCTGTGTGTGAAGCGAGCAGTCTGGACTCCCACCGTGTGACTGTGTGTGTGTGTGTTTTCTCTAGTGAAGGCGAGAGGTAATCCCTGCCGCTGTTTCGTCTGTGTCTCACAGCGGACGTGGGAGAGGAGTTCCGCCGGGTTTGGCCTGTCCTGGATTAGCCAGATTATTCTCTCTGCCCCTCATTCCCTCTCTGTCTGTCTCTCTCGCTCTGCCGTTCTGTCAGACCCTTCCAATCCTCTTACAATCCCGTCACCCGGCGTCTCGTGTCCAACTGTGACATGCTCCTAAAGGTAATGAAGGAGAGAGGTTTAGAGGAGTGCAGTGATGGCAGCTTCCCAAAGCATTCAGCATTCTCACTGCACCAAACTCACAGCAGCTCCACACTCCTGCAGCTGATGCTGGAGCAAAGCCTTCAGTCTCTAATGCTGGGAAAAGTTCTGGAGGGAAGATCAGCTGTGTTAGATCCACCAGATAATGTGACTATCACTAACACTCCATTGACAAAAGTATTGGGACACCTGTCCATGCATTGTTTCTTCTGAAATCAAGGGTATTAAAAAGAGTTTATCTCTACTGTCCAGTGAAGAAGACTTTCTACTAGATTTTGTAGGTACATTGCTGTGAGGATTTGATTGCTTTCAGTGACAAGAGAATTAGTGAGGTCAGGATGTTGGATGATGATCACCACCCCACCCCTCATCCCAAAAGTACTGGATGGAGCTCCACCACCATCATTCCAGAGAACACAGTTCCTCCACTGCTCCACAGCTCAATGCTGGGGGGCTTTATACCCCTCTAGTCCACACCTGGCATTAGGCAGCATGGAGCCAATAGGGTCATGATGATGATCTGCTCCAAAGAGTCCTATTCTATTGGCAGAATGTTTTACAAGGACTAGACAAGCTGTGTGTGCATTTGCACATCTGTGTGTCAGGAATGGGTACAAGTAGCTGAATGCATTTAATAGAAGGGGTGTCCATAAACGTTTGGACATATCGTGTATTTGGTCATTTTTAAGTGACAACAGATGCTCACACAAAAACAGTTTACAGTGTTCAGTACACTAAGCACATATTTTAGTTAAACCCATTTCATCGTTAAGCACCATGCCACCTAACAAGCCACGCCCCCACTTTGGCACATAATCTGGCACCCATGATAGCTACAACTCCCCCAACACATGATGCTACCAGCACTGGGAGGGTGAAGGCCAGCATGTGCTTCCTCTTCCTCTGCTGCTCGGGAGCCCCCAGGTGGGACCACTGGTGCTGTGTATACAGTGTGACATACATACAGGGTGAATTATCAGAAGCAGACACACTCAGTGCCACACACACACACACACTTAGCCGTACCTGCGGTGTGTATCTGTAAACACATCCGTAAACAAAAACAACAGAGACGCTTCCCTCCTTCAGGCACGGAAACTGGGACGAGAGAGTAATGGGAACAACATGTGATAGAGAGAGAGAGAGAGAGAGAGAGAGAGAGAAGCTAAATGCCGCCACTGTAACTTCCATTACACAGGAACGAGCGTGTCTGATTATAAACACATTTCATTTGTCTCTCCATCTCTCAGTCTCTCAGTCTCTACGTCTCTACGTCTCTGTCTCTTTATCTCTCTGTCTCTCAGTCTCTACGTCTCTCTGTCTCTACGTCTCTGTCTCTCTGTCTCTCAGTCTCTCAGTCTCTACGTCTCTCTGTCTCTCTGTCTCTACGTCTCTCTGTCTCTACGTCTCTCTATCTCTTTGTCTCTCAGTCTCTCAGTCTCTACGTCTCTCTGTCTCTACGTCTCTCTATCTCTTTGTCTCTCTGTCTCTCAGTCTCTACGTCTCTCTGTCTCTTTGTCTCTCTGTCTCTCAGTCTCTACGTCTCTCTGTCTCTTTGTCTCTCTGTCTCTTTGTCTCTCTGTCTCTCAGTCTCTACGTCTCTCTGTCTCTACGTCTCTCCGTTTCTCTGTCTCTCAGTCTCTTTGTCTCTCTGTCTCTCAGTCTCTTTGTCTCTCAGTTTCTACGTCTCTCTGTCTCTTTGTCTCTCAGTCTCTTTGTCTCTCAGTGACCTAGATTGGTTACATTAGAGACTCTAGATTGGTTACACTAATGACTAGATTGGTTACATTAGAGACTCTAGATTGGTTACACTAATGACTCTAGATTGGTTACATTAGAGACTCTAGATTGGTTACACTAATGATTCTAGATTGATTACACTAATGATTCTAGATTGGTTACATTAGAGACTCTAGATTAGTTACACTAATGACTCTAGATTGGTTACATTAGGGACTCTGGATTAGTTACACTAATGACTCTAGATTGGTTACATTAGGGACTCTGGATTGGTTACACTAATGACTCTAGATTGATTACACTAATGACTCTAGATTGGTTACACTAATGACTCTAGATTGGTTACGCTAATGACTCTAGATTGGTTACATTAGAGACTCTAGATTTAATAGAAGGGGTGTCCATAAACGTTTGGACATATCGTGTATTTGGTCATTTTTAAGTGACAACAGATGCTCACACAAAAACAGTTTACAGTGTTCAGTACACTAAGCACATATTTTAGTTAAACCCATTTCATCGTTAAGCACCATGCCACCTAACAAGCCACGCCCCCACTTTGGCACATAATCTGGCACCCATGATAGCTACAACTCCCCCAACACATGATGCTACCAGCACTGTGTAGAGACTCTAGATTGGTTACATTAGAGACTCTAGATTGGTTACACTAATGATTCTAGATTGGTTACATTAGAGACTCTAGCTTAGTTACACTAATGATTCTAGATTGTTTACATTAGGGACTCTGGATTAGTTACACTAATGACTCTAGATTGTTTACATTAGGGACTCTGGATTAGTTACACTAATGACTCTAGATTGGTTACATTAGGGACTCTGGATTGGTTACACTAATGATTCTAGATTGGTTACATTAGAGTCTCTAGATTAGTTACACTAATGATTCTAGATTGGTTACATTAATGACCCTAGATTGGTTACATTAGAGATTATGCTAATGACTCTAGATGGTAGAAATATTTACCACATTTCAAAATTACGACATGTCAGATTTCTGTTCTAGCAGTGTATCTAGTACACGGCCAAGTAAGCTCCTTGCCCATATGCGTTTAAGAGAGCCACAGGGTGGGGGTGCTATGAGAGCTCACTTTTTGGTGATGTCACTCTGAAAACAGGTGGAGAAAAATGAAAAAAGTTCTGAATTGTAAATCAAGCCCATATTTTTTCATTGTAAATGTTTATTAATAATAATAAGAGTCATTCATTTCTGAATATTTATTTCTATACATTGTTAGTTTGTTTAAATATTTATGGTTTATATTTGAGTAAAAGTTGTTTTAAACATCATGTTTGTGGTTAAACTGGGTTTAGTGTAATGAAATAAGCTCTGGCGGCGCCAACCATAAAGCCCTGGCACTGCCAACACTGTGTGGGTTTGTGGGTAGTTTCTTGTTCAAAATACACCAACATGCAACGTGGCACAGCCCAGTGTGTTTATGTGTGTGTGTGTGTGTGTGTGTGTGTGTGTGAGTGTGTGTGTGTGTGTGTGTGTGTGTGTGTGTGTGTGTGTGTGTGTGTGTAAATCAGTCTGCTTCACATTAAAATGTCTTAATCTATAAAACCTCTTCTGTGATTTCTCAAATCTAGACAGATATGCACAGAAGGGTGATGTTCATGTCAAACAGAGAGTTGAATGAAACAGGAGGAGGAGCTTCTGTGAAGGGTCTCACACTCCTCACACAGGGAGATCATCTCACTGCTGACCAGAGCAGCATCTGCAGCATCAATCATTAGATAATTCATACAGCCTATTTCTTACAAAAGAGAGGACAGAAAAGAGACTGGAGAGGTCCACCAGCTGATCGGGTTAAGAGCTGGTTCTGATCTGGAATATTGGACTGAACCTGCAGAAACAGAGGGGCTTTAACTAGTTGGCTACACTAATGACTCTAGATTGGTTACACTAATGACTCTAGATTGATTACACTAATGATTCTAGATTGATTATGCTAATGACTCTAGATTGGTTACATTAATGACTTTAGATTGGTTACATTAATGACTCTAGATTGGTTACATTAATGACTTTAGATTGGTTACATTAATGACTCTAGATTGGTTACATTAATGACTCTAGATTGGTTACACTAATGACTCTAGATTGATTACATTAATGACTTTAGATTGGTTACATTAATGACTCTAGATTGGTTACACTAATGACTCTAGATTGGTTACATTAATGACTCTAGATTGGTTACATTAATGACTTTAGATTTGTTACATTAATGACTCTAGATTGGTTACACTAATGACTCTAGATTGGTTACATTAGAGACTAATGTGATTTTTAACTATATTGGGACTCATTTAGAAAGCTCAGATCCACATTAAAAGTCCTGATCTAAGTTCACCTCTCATCAGCTGTCTAACTGAATTCAGTGAACCTTAACTGATCCCAGACCTGCATTCTTAGTCTGAGAAGAATGCAATAAAAGCCCTTTTCTAATTATGGGCCAATGACTCTAGATGGAGGTCTGGAAATGTTAAATGTTTATTTTCTCAGTAGAACTGAAACCAGAACCCAGCAGACCCGTCGCATGCAGAACAGTGCCTGAGCTTAAAGCCCAAAGTCTTTCCTTCACGGCTCTCAGCACAGCCATTATCCTTTCATCACTTCTGAAACAGACTGTGTGTGTGTGTGTGTGTGTGTGAGAGTGTGTAAAATGAAGAATCATATTATATTACACCTACAGATTATGTCTTTGAGAGCAGTGATGCTGTTCGTAAGCTGCAGATTTAAAAGCAGAAGATGTTTCCAGAACGTTCTGCTGGTAAGCAGATGGCGCTGGAATGAGCTGTGCTGGTCACTGTACTCTCTGGTCAGGGGGTTGAGTGAAGGAGACAGGTGGTGAAGCCTCTGAGCTGAAGCGTGTAATAGAGCAGTGGACAGCGTGAGCGTGGTGAAATACGGGAAGAGGAGAATGCAGAAATGATGTGAGAGGATTGACGGCCCTCATCGTCTCCGAGAACACACAACCAGAGAAACTCACTGTATTCACTACACCGCTCTGATGGATCCAGATGTGGTTGACACCAATCTAATGTGTAATGTAGTTTACACCAAACAGCCATAACATTAAAACCCCCAGGCTAAAACTATGTAGCTCCCCTAGCCACCAACAAAACTCTGATTCATTGAGACTAGACTCCACAAGACCTCTGAAGGTGTCCTGCTGTGGTCTCCGGCACCAAGACTAACGTCAGCAGCAGATCCATTAAGTCCTGTAAGGTGTGAGGTGGGCGGAGCCTCCATGAGCATCAATAAGCCTTGGTCGTCCCTGACCCTACTATGGAAGGATTGGTTATCTTTTCTTGGAGCACTATTGGTAGGTACTAACCACTGCATACTGGGAGGAACACCCCACAAGACCCGCCTGATGTTCTGGAGATGTTCTGATCCAGTCGTTTATCTAGAACCTCACAGTTTGGTTCTTGTCAAAGTATCTCAGATTCTTACGCTTGTCCATTTTTCCTGCTTCATCACCTTCACTGTTCACTCTCTGTAGATGAAGATCATCTGTTATTCTCTTCAACTGTTAGTGGTTTTAATGTTATGGCTGATCAGTGTGGTTATAGCATTACTGGTTAAGTTCTGGTGAGAGGAGGAGAGAGGGTGTTCACTGAAGTTCACTCTGAGTGTGTTAATAAGAGCAGGAACTCACCGGACAGACAGACAGACAGACAGAGGGGACAGCCGTCTGCAGGACTCCTCCGTTACCTCCCTTCTCGCGCTGGAGTTGGAGCCTCCTCTGCAGTCCAGTGTGATGTGGAGTTTCCTCGCGAGTACTGTGACAGAGCGCTGGTGCACGAGAGGAACTGGAGCGCTGCGCTCAAGACAGGAGGCGGAGTCACATCGAGGGAGTCAACCAGTCAGAGAGTCAGCAAAAGAAGCTTGACCAATCAGGGATTTAGCCAAAGAAGCCCACTGTGGCCAAAGAGCTTCTCAGTGACCTGGGATAAGAAAAATGACTGGACTGGACTAAAGGTTCCACAAAAGGTTCCTTAAGTGATACCATAGAAGAAGCACATTTGGTTCCTTAAAAGAGATTTTGTAGAACCTTTACATAAAGTGGAGTTCATTAGACTTTAGGTTCTCCACGGGTTCTTCAGAAATGGTTCTCTAAAAACCTTTAACTGAAAGTCCTTTAAAGAAGTTAAAATAGGTTCTGCCGTGGTTTAAGTAAAGAACCTTTTGATATAGTATAGAGGGAGTGAAGGCTGACCAATCAGAGAACTGGCAGGAGTAGACTGACCAGTCAGAGTGCTGACCTGAGCTGCTGTAGGATCAGAGAGTCTTCAGGTCAGAGGCTTCTTTAATATGAAAGTGTGAAATGGTGTCAGATCTCAACTGAGGACTGAGCGGAGCCTCAAGACTCGTACTGACCATCCTAAAAGCCCAGGGGTCATCAGTCTTGTCCACACAGAGCCACGCTGGCTGCAGAATTTAATTCTGGTCACATTAGAGTTCACCTCAGTCCACTGCTTTCATCAGCTGCTCTTCAAACATGTGGTCAGTAATGTGAGGTGATGTCCTGCTTGGGTAGAAACAATGAAACCCTGTACTATACATTAAACCGTGCCCTATACTATGACCCCTATATTATACCATACTATACTTTCCCTGTACTAAACTATATATAACCATATACTACACTATATATTAACCATGTACTATACTATACTACACTACACTATACTATACTATACTATACTATACTATATACTACCCCTATACTATACTATACTATACTATACTATACTATATACTACCCCTATACTAAACTATATATTAATGTATACTATACTATACTACACTACACTATACTATACTATACTATACTATACTATACTAAACTATATATTAAACATATGCTATACTATACTATATACTAATCCCTATACTATACTAAATATTAATCCCTATACTATACTAAACAATATTCTACCTCTATACTATACATTAGACTAAGCCTATACTACACTATATACTAATCACATACTACACTATATACTAGCTCTATACTATACTATACTATTCTTACCCTAAACTGCTACTACTATATACTAACCTTATACTAGCACTGCACTATACTATATACTAATCCCTATACTATACTATACTATACTATACTATACTATACTATATACTAACTCTATACTATACTATACTATACTATATACTAACTCTATACCATACTATACTATATACTAACCTTTAACTGTCTCCACAAAATCCTAATATGGCTGGAATCCAGCTCTGTAGTGAGTTATAAGGTCAGTGAATTCTTAATGACTTGTTGAGAAATGATGATTGTGAAAGAGTGACCGGACCTGATCTGACCAGCAGGGCTTCTGGGAAAAGGCAGAACACAAGCAATGCACAGAAGAATGTGTGTGTGTGTGAGTGTGTGTGTGTGTGTGTATACACACTAACAGGCAGCATCTTTCACCGAAACACTGAAAGACTGCAGTAATGAGTTTGCAGATTGCAGTGCGATCCGTGACTGGTCCATGACCTTACCTGACCTCAGTGACCTCTGACTGACCCTGAGACTACGGCATTACACGCAAATCATCTGTGTGTCTCCAGACCTTCAAATACTCTCTCCCTCACACACACACACACACACACACACACACACACACAGAGCCCAACACTCCAGGGCTGACACTACAGCTGCTGCATGAGACTGGCAATAGTAATAATAATAATAATAATAATAATAGGACAACCTAGAAAACCGCCTGAGATAAAAATAGGCCCAACATAGCAACGACCTGGCAACCACTAGGAACACCATCCTGGCACTCTCAGATCCTGCTGTAGCTGTGTGTAGTTTTGACGGAGCTGGGCTGAGTGGTTGCTGTAGAACAGATCTCACTGTGTGTGTGTGTGTGTGTGTGTGTGTGTGTGTGTGTGTGCGTAATTATGGCTGTTCTAAAGCCTCTGTTTGGTCTGTTCCCTGTGTGATCAGAGTCTGAGCTGGATCTGCAGAAACCTGATCTACACACTCAGACAGGACTGACACTCGGGGAAGCTGACCAGAGTCACACCACCATGTAGTGTCCACCACAGTGTCCACCCCAGAGTGTCCACACCACAGTGTCCACCACAGAGTGTCCACCACAGAGTGTCCACCACAGAGTGTCCACCACAGAGTGTCCACCACAAAGCCTCAGAAACAGACGCTTTAGCTGTCCGAGCAGCGTCCAGAGCTGCAGAGGAGTTCATGTGGAGAAACATCAGACAGATGAAGACCCCTCTGTTCTCTCTCAGTGTGAGACCAGATTCAGCACCACACTCACAATACAGCTCTCTCTCTCTCTCTCTCTCTCTCTCTCTCTCTCCATGACTTCCTCTCTCAGTGAGGCTCCGTCTTTCTTCTTTAGCCTTTTCTCTCTGTTCCTCCTCTTCCTCCTCTGACCGTCTCCAACTCAAACACTCTGAACTGTCCAGCTATTCAGAGCAACAACAGCTCCGTTC
>NC_132880.1:435064-448358 GCF_030463535.1 Salminus brasiliensis
TTTCTAACTGGTTTAGTTCTAACCAGTTTAGTTCTAACTGGTTTAGGAACGTTATGTTGGGGCTGACACGCAAACCCAGAAAACTTAAAACACCGCCCGGAGCAACCTGATTGTTCTTCTGTTCTTTTTCCACGTCAGAGTTTTAAAATAACCTGGATAGATACAGGGCCTAGAATAGAGCCCTGAGGAACACCTCTGTGTAACTGTTTACTAAAGCTCTTCCTTCCTGCCTGCAGCCCAGGGTGATGCGCTGTTCCTCGAGGAACAGCCTTCGCGTCTCCAGGAAACTGTTATTCATCTGCAGCGTCTGCTGCTGGCGACACAGTGACTGGACGAGTGGGTACCCCCTTCGTCCAGTCAGTGGAGCGCAGGAAGGGGGGTGTATTTATAGAGCTGTAAAGACCTGCGTCCGATTTTAAACAAAATCAATAATCATTCAGTTAAACAAGTTTATTTACACTGTGTGAACACTGAGCATGTGTGTGAGTGTGTGTTTCCTGTGTCTATCTATCTATCTATCTATCTGTCTGCCTGTCTGTCTGTCTATCTGTCTGCCTGCCTATCTGTCCGTATGTCTGCCTACCTGTCTGCGCGTCTATCTATCTATCTATCTATCTATCTATCTATCTATCTATGTCTGTTTGTCTGTCTGTCTGTCTGTCTATCTCTCTCTCTCTCTCTCTCTCTCTCTCTCTCTCTCTCTCTCTCTCTCTCTGCCTGCCTGTCTGTCTTTATCTGTATTGTCCGTCTGTCTGTCTGATGGGGACGGATGTTGCTTCCCGATCTGCAGGGGCTCCACTGTCCGGACCCCACAGTGTCATGGCTGTGTCTGAGCACCCGTCCATCACGCCCTCCAGCACTGGTCAGCTGCTGGCTGATGTCAGGCTGGGTTAAATGTCTGTCCAGCGCCGGCTCCTTTATCCCCCGCTTCCCCTGCAGCGTGAGAGAGGCTCATTCTTCAGCAGACAGAGCTGTGATTATACTGCTCCTCCACAGAGACAGGCCCTGAGACCAGGGGGCACGGGGGGCTTCGGTCCGGGTTTGGGCTGAGTCTGATTTACTGGGACACCACATTCCTCCCCTACAGCAACACACACATTTACATCAACACAAGAACCCGCACACACACACTCTCTCTTTCTTATTGACCCTATTTTATTTCTACCTATAAAGCTATACACTACTACTACTACTACTACTACTACTAATAATAATAATAATAATAATAATAATAATAAAGTGGGTCTCCTCGGCTGTGAGTGGCAGGTCTGGCAGTGTGGGGAAGTGATGTGAGAGGTGGGACGGCGTGTGGGGGCACGCTGCTCCTTACTCTGTTTTTTGTTATTAATAAAAGATTCAGGTAATACGAAGCTTCATGAGTCACTAAGTTGGCTCAGGTTTGTTGAGTGACACATTCAGACCCTCTAGGAGTTTCTGGCCAATCCCACACACACTCCACTCCGGGTGAGCCACAGACCGGCTGTAACCGGCTCATCGACCACAAACAACAGCTCCCACTAGTGGATCTTCAGTCAAACACCAGTGAAAGGGTTGGGCCAGCTATGGATTTGTACTCACTGATGTGGCCTTTACTCACCAGTGACTGATCACAAGTGCAGAGGTCCTTCTCAAGCTGTAGGCTTACTGAGTCCTCACATGACCGGCTCTACTGCACCTCTGGATTACTACAAGTATTGATCGTCTGCAGACTTACGCAACCATTACCAGCTGAAAGACAAAACAAAATGTAAATGTTGAGTCATACTGAAGCGGCACAGCTCTCATCTCGTATCATTACAGAGAGAAACTTACTCATACAGTATACTGTAAACTGACAAAAGTATTGGGACACCTGCTCATTCACTGCTTCATCTAAAATCAGGGGTATTAAAAGAGTGGATCCTGCTTCTGTAGGAGTAACTGTTTCTACCGTCCAGAGAAGAAGACCTTCTACTAGATTCTGGAGAAAGAGCATTGCTGTGAGGATGTGATTGCATGCAGCCACAAGAATGTAAGTGAGGTCAAGATGTTGGATGATGATCACCACCCCACCTCATCCCATCCAAAATTGTATTGGATGGAGCACCATCCACCAGCATTCCTGAGAATACACTCATACTGCTCCACAGCTCAATGCTGGGGGCTTCATACCCCCCAGGCAAGGTGCCAAAAGGTTCATTTTGGCAGTACTTCTCTACAGGGACTAGATAGCTGTGTATGTGTGTGTGCATTTGCACATCTGTGTCAGCAGTGGAGGCAACTTAAAGTAGCATTCTTTCATTAGAAGGGGTGTCCACAAACATTTGGGCATATAGCGTATAATGCATATATTAGGTATATTATTATTACTTATAGCTACTTGTATGTGTATGATGTCACATAACACCGCCCACATGACTGGCCTGACCTCCAGTGGTTTAGTGTTCGTAGTCTGGACCAGAGCTGAAACTCCTCCCAGTGCTGTGATTCTGATTACTCTAGAAGGGCTTCAGTCTGACAGCAGAGTTAATCAGACCATCAGCACCTCCGTCTGTTATCAACCCTGGACTCAGTCTGGACTCGACTGATTAGATTTGAGCCAGTCCATATTTTCCCAACACAATACCTGAAGACCTGGGCTGAGTTGAAGGGAAAGTGTTCCTCATGTTCCTTGTGTGCATTTCCCGTTTCCTCAGCGCTGCCAGCTTGTTTAACAATATGTAAGTTAACCATTGACCTGAATGGCAGGACAATCTGATGTATGAGTCTATAAACCTGCAGATCAGACTCTCTGCTGAGGTCCAGTCCCTCTGAAAGCTCCGCTCTGTTATCAGAGCAGTAAAGGGGGCAAAGTGAAGGAAATGGCCTTACTGGCAGAGTAAAGAGTGAACACACAGTGTGTGCTCCTGGAGGAGTGTGGAAGGTGTGTGTGCTTGGTGGGGGAGTGGAGGTGTGTATAGTGTGTGTGTGTGGGCAGAGATAGAGAGAGAGAGAGGGAGAGAGAGAGAGGGAGAGAGGGAACACAGGTTTCTGTGTCGAGTCAGTAGAGTGAAGTCGTAGCTCCAGACCTCCTCACGGTTTCTTCTGTCAGAGACTCGGACTCCAGCCTCCTCCACAGGATCCCTTCCTGCACTTCAGCCGGAGAAATGAGCGGTGAGTGACTTCTACCTGAAACTGCTGTCCTGCACTGGACCGAGAGGCTACGCTAAAGAGCCTACAGAGCCTCCCTGACTGTTACTCTGTTTCCACTGAGTGACAAACTGTCAGAACTCTCCTTCACCTGTACAGACACTGTTCTCCTCTGTTACCTGAACCGTGTTCAGTTCAGGGAGGATGCTGTCAAAGGGGAGAGCAGCCTCTGTCTGTCCACTCTACTGTGGGCTAGTTCTGCTGTCCGGCTTGGTCCGATGTCCCAGACGCAGGTGAATCTTTGATGTAATCAGCCATGCAGACAGATGGATACGACTATTCAGTGCTGGAGATTTCTCTGAGCATTCTTCATATACTCATTAACCCTGAGTAATGCTCATGAATCTGACCGTGTCTTGAGTAGGGTACAGCGTTACTCAGTGAATGGCAGTGGCATTCAGGCCAAACAGATTCCAGCATCCTGCCCCAACCTGCCTGGTATCTGTGTACAGCAACAAGCGAGTAAGAGAGCGAGAGAGAGTAAGAGAGAGAGAGAGAGAGAGAGAGAGAGAGAGAGGGGTGGGGGTGGGGGGGGGGGGGGGGGGGGGGGGGGACACAGGGTCGAGAAATGCCTGAATCATCTGCCCTGAAGGCAGAAAGAGCTGAATGGGCCTCACTGACAGCTGAGCTCCACCAGCTCAGATGATGGGGTTTACTGTAGGACTCCACCTGGATTTCTACCAGGGCAGCTGTCCAATACAAACTAACACAATTCTAAATATATCTGTCAACACCTGGAGAGCTCCAAAATCTAGAGTCTAGAACTCTATACATAATCAGCACTGGTACAATTCAACTCAATTTTGAAAAAACAAAAAAACAAAAAGCAGAGCTTCAATGTCTATATATATATATATGGAATTAAATTTTACAAGACATTGAAGCTCTGAAGCTCTGCTTTTTATTTTTTCAAAATTGAGCTATATATTCTGTATATATATATATGAATGCTAATAGAACTCCAGGAATGTTAGGTTTATCTAAGAACTCTTACATATACTAAGACTTTCAGAACTCCAGAATTTCTAGATTTCTAATTGTGTCACTTGTTGAACATCCAGAATTCCAATATTTAAACTCTCAGCTTATCTAAAACAGCTGTAAAAACCCCAAATTCCACAATTCCAAGAATATTTAAGACCAACTGGAGAACCTCAGGGTTCTGAAATTCTTGGAGTATCTAAGAACAGTTAGGACTCCAAAATTGTAAAACTCTAAAAACTTGTTGTACCTCTAGATTTCCAAAAATATCTAAGAACATTTATAGAACTAAAAAATCTCAAGTTCCTAGAACCCATGTTTGGCATATCCAAGAATTGTTCTAGTACTCTTAGCACATCTAAGAACGATGGTGGAAACTGTGGAATGTGAAAATGGATCTCAGGGGATTTTGAAATTCTACACTTGTTTTAGCCGCTCTCTGATTTCACTGTAATTTTACTAATTTAATATCAGAACTGGTTGTGACTTCGCGCTCATCTGACCCTCCGAACTACTAATGTCCCAAATGGTTCACAGTAGAGTCCGTTTGCACAGCTCTGAGATGCTGTGGCCGGTGCTGAAGGGCAGACAGGCAGGTGTGTGGTGGTCTGTTCCAGGGCTGGACTGGTAGAGGTGTAGGGTTACTCTCTACCCACCACCCCTACCCAACCCAACGCCCACCACCTCTTCCCAAACGCGCACCCCCTCAAACACAGGCTTCCAGAGAGGCAAACAGGCATGGCCATGCAGGTCTTATCAGACAGGAAGTTCCACCTTTGCATGTCTAGACCCTGTCCCACACTCTCAGATGTTGGGGCTTGAGCAGCATAATCAGAAAGTTCTCCTCTGTCCCACTCTTACTGCCAGTCTCTCTCTCTCTCTCTCTCTCTCTCCTTTCTCCTCTCTCTGATGAGTATCAGGCAGTGTGTAGGGGAGGGCCTGATGGTGCTGTTTGCATTCCTGAGAAGTGAGACAGACGTCCTCCCCGCTGATCAGCTCCTCATAAATTACAGGCACAACACAAAGCTCAGCTTTATGCCACATTCTGCCCATCTGAGAAACCTCCACATCTGCTCTGGATGAGATAATGGGAAGATCCCACAAGCTAAAAAACTCCCATTGCTCCCTGCCGCGCCTGATCCCTGAGCCTCATCAGGGAATCCACAACTCCTGACCGTCTGTCCTGCACTGCTGGGTACCAGCCCTGTAATTTACTCAAAGTATCCACTGTATATTTAGACCAACACAGTTGGATTTCATAGAGGTTTGATAGTCCACCAAATCCCTACCAATCATCTTACTGCTCTACAACTGCAGCCAGGCCAGCATCAGTCACCTCTCTGTGCTACACTGCTACGAATGGGATCCAGAGCTAGCTCTGGGCTTTTACTCTGACCACAAGTGACCACAAGTGACCACAGTGCAACCACGCTTGTACCCAGAGTGTGAACAGTACACCCTCCTGGCTGCGGGAACATTCGGTAGATTTTATAGGTAGATGCTCCAACACTAACTAACTCTGGCACAGGTACCTAGCAGTTAACAAGACAACCAGCTCAGTAAGCTCCTCAGCTAAGTTAGCACACACAGTTTAATCAGTCAACACCCAAAGCAAGCAAGGTCAACAACCGAGTAAACCATAGCTAGCATGCTAGCTAGTGTTCTAGTGGCAGTCATGAGCCCCTTTATAGGCCATTACTCTACACAGGAGGGCTCAACTATTACACTTCCACTAAGTACGAGACTACGCCAGCTGGCTAATTAACCCCTCATGATGCGGGACAAACTGACCTGTTTTAAAACACAGGAGAAATACTCGCCATCAGCAGATGGATCCTGGGAGAGCACAATTGGCCTTGCTCTCTGCCCACATCACTCCAGTGTGATGCTGGCCGGCACAGACGCCTGCTAGCCGATGCATCAGAGCTGGGTACCCGGCGCCTTCCTCCAAGTGTGTTAGATGTCTGGTGACGGTTCTGGTTGTGCATGTGTCGGGAGCATTACATGGGATAGGGTGAGAGTACTAATGAACGGGTTGGATCTAAAATTAGAGAGGTAAACACTCCCCATGTAACTATACAGCTGGCACTGTCGCCTAGATTAGTAAGGTAACTGGTTTTGTGAACCACCTTCAGAGCAGCTCACTGGGAAGACTGGGAGTTCTCCCACTTTTCTCTTGCTTGATACCAAAACCATAAAGTTTACCCTATCGTCTGCTTACTCTCTGTCTCTGTGTGTGTGTGCAGGTGTGTGTGAGTGGCCCTGTATTGGTGACTCCGAGGGATCGGAGGCGCCCCCCTGGGGTGAGGAGGCGTCTGAGGAAATGTGGGAGAGAGTGGAGGGGGTCAGACACAAACTGACCCGCATCCTGAACCCGGCTAAAATGACCCCGTACCTGCGGCAGTGTAAGGTCATTGACGAGCAGGACGAGGACGAGGTTCTGAATTCCAGTCAGCTCCCACTGCGGATCAGCAAGGCCGGTCAGAACACGGGCACCCTTATTCCCTATATACTTATATATATACCCTATATACTTACAGACCAGCTAAATCACACTGAGAGAGAGAGAGAGAGAGAGAGAGAGGGTCAATGAGAGAGAGAGGGTCAGTGAGAGAGAGAGGGTCAGTGAGAGAGTGGGTGAGTGAGTGAGAGAGTGGGTGAGTGAGTGAGTGAGTGAGTGAGAGAGTGAGAGAGAGAGAGAGAGTGGGTGAGTGAGTGGGTGAGTGAGTGAGAGAGAGAGAGTGAGTGAGTGAGACGTCTAGAGTACACTTCTTTCAGCCATGACTCTAAACCTGCTCATCTGACCGTCACAGGCCTCCCTCAGTGCGAAGGTGGTGCTGCTGGAGATGTGTTAGTTAGGAGTGTTCTGATTGCTGATTGGTTGCTGTGCTGTTCTCCAGGTCGTTTATTGGACATCCTGAGGGGCCGGGGTGAACGGGGGCTGCAGGCTTTCATGGAGTCACTGGAGTTCTACCATCCAGACCAGTACACGCAGCTCACAGGCCGACAGGCCACACAGCGCTGCTCTATGATGCTTGGTATGTTTGTGTGTGTGTGTGTGTGTGTGTGTGTGTGTGTATCATGTGTATTTCCTCAGAGGTTCTTTAATGCAGCCAGTGGTTCCATATCAACAAACCATTCAAATGTGCCTATTTATTAAATTAAACGTCTGTGTTGGTTGAATGGACAAAAGTATTGGGACACCTGTCCATGCATTGTTTCTTCTGAAATCAGGAGTATTAAAAAGTAGTGGAATCTCTACTGTCCAGTGAAGTAGGCTTTCTACTAGATTTTGGAGGAACATTGCTGTGAGAATTTGACTGCATTCTGTCACAGTGTGTGTGAGTGTGAGTGTTAGTAAGATCAGGATGATCACCACCCCACCTCCTCCTTCCCAACTCACCTAAAAGTACTGGATGGAGCTCCTCCACCACCATCACTCCAGAGAACACAGCTCTTCCACTGCTCCACAGCTCAATGCTGGGGGGCTTTATACCCCTCTAGCCCACGCCTGGCATTATTAGGCAGCATGGAGCCAATAGGGTCATGATGTTGATCTGCTCCAGAGAGTCCTATTCTATTGGCAGTACTTCTTCTCTACAGGGACTAGACAAGCTGTGTGTGCATTTGCACATCTGTGTCAGCAATGGGTGCAGCTTAAAGTAGCTGAATGCACTCATTAGAAGGGCTGTCCACAAACATGCGTGTTATGGTTCCTGAATGTGTGTGTGTGTGTGTGCATGCGTAGATGAGGAGGGTCCAGAGGGTTTGACTCAGTTCCTGCTGGTGGAGGTGAGGAAGCTGAGGGATCAGGTGCGGAACGCCCGGCTGTGTGAGCGGAGGCTCTCCCAGCGCTGCAGAGTGGCCGAGGAGGAGCGCAGCCGAGCCGAGAGGAAAACACAGGAGCTCAGACAAGACAGGGCACAGCTGGAGAGGTACACACACACACTTTCTCATACATGCTCACACACACACAAACACACACACATACATGCTCAGACACACACACACACAATTACACACAGAGATACTATGTTGCTTGTCTTTTTTAAAGCATGTTAAAGAATTGAGAAACACCCCATACTGTAAACATGCATTGTCCTTGTGTGTGTGTGTGTGTGTGTGTGTCAGGCTAAGGCAGGACTGGGAGGCGGGGACGAGAGAGCTGGGCAGACTGAAGGAGAGGCTTTTAGAGCAGACAGTGAAATACTCCAGAGCTCTGGAGGAGCAGCGCAAAGCCTCTAACCGTGAGAGAGAGTTACTCACACAGGTATGGACAAAAGTATTGGGACACCTGCTAATTCAGTATTTCAGGGGTATTAAAGAGCTGATCCTGCTTCTGTTGGAGTAACTGTCTCTACTGTCCAGAGAAGAAGACTTTCTACTAGATTCTGGAGAAGGAGCATTGCTGTGAGGATTTGATTGCATTTAGCAAGAAGAGCATTAGTGAAGTCAGGATGTTGGATGATGATCATCACCCCACCTCGTCCCAAGTCCTCTTCAGACTTCATGATACCATCAGTGATCTGACTGGTCTAGTCGAGCAGTGCAGTGCAGTAATCCAGCCCTTTGTGATAGATTACCCCAGCATTATGATCGACCGTTACACCCCGTACACCTCAGCACGCCGGTCCACACTGCTCCACAACTGCACCTGCAGGATTTCTCTGTTTAGCCGGATAACTTAAGCCCAGCGTCCAGCCTGACCAATAGGAGAAGAGCTGAGGGTCTGAACCCCTCCCACAGGTCTAAGTGAACTGCTGTGTGTTGCAGGTGGAGCAGCTGAAGAACAGACTGATGGAGGCGGAGAAAAGTACTGGAAACTTAACCCCCACCCTGTCCATGAAAAAGACCAGTGCAGTTTGCGTGAATGCAGACAGCTCCCCTGCTGGACATGACGCATTACTGCAGCCCACTGAAGCACTGAAAGACCACTTCACTGGCACTCAGGTAAAAAAAGAGCACAAGATTATTCTCACCATAACTCCCAGTAACTCCAGTAACTCACCAGTAACTCATGTGTAACTCCCACTAACTCCACTAACTCCCACTAACTCACCGGTAACTCCCACTAACTCATCAGTAAATCCTACTAACTCATCAGTAAATCCTACTAACTCACCAGTAACTTCCAGTAACTCCTAGTAACTCCCACTAACTGTGTGTCTGTCTCTGTGTGTGTGTGTGTGTGTGTGTGTGTGTGTGCCCACTCAGGCTCTACTGGACATCCTACAGCAGGACCGCAGAGAGGCAGCAGAGCAAAGGCAGGAGTTGTGCAGTACCGTCCTCAGACTGCAGGCGGAGGTGGAGAGCGCTGAGGCAGCCAGAGAGAAGGTCAGACAGAACTCCACGAACCTTCCCATCAGCTGACCCTGCATCAGCGTGCTGACCTGTGTGTGTGTGTTTGTGCAGCTGGAGGCTCAGTGTGAGCAGCTGCAGCTGAAGGTGCAGACCCTGCAGCTGGACTGGGAGGCGGAGCAGAAGAGGAGTGTGTCCTACTTCAACCAGATCATGGAACTGGAGAGGGAGAGGGACCAGGTACCACGATCTGGAGCTCATGGCCTCAGTAAATCTGCAGGCAGAGCTGACTAGCTCACGGATCCACATAAGTACCAGATCAGCAGAGTCTAGTAAAGGATGTTTATGTAAAGTATTCGACGCAGCCGACCACCAGCAGTACTAAAGTAGCCTGACCTGAACACTGCCCCACTGAGCTCCACAATAAACCATATTTCTATACAAACTGACCCCAGCCTGACCCCAACCTGACCCCAAAACACACCAAGTTCACACACATCTGCTTTAATTGAGATATTTACTGACTGAGAGACCATTACAGCTCAGTCACTGTCCAGCACAGCCCCCCACTTCATGTAGCCCATGTAGATCACTCACTGACAGATTCATCACTTCCTGCACAATGACATAAAATAATGAGCGTCATGTTTAGGCCACACCACTTCCTGCTCAAATCTGAATACAGACACGCTGAACAAATACAGATACACAGAAACAGTGACGTGTGTGTGTGTGTGTGTGTGTGTGTGTGTGTGTGTGTAGGCTCTGCGCAGTCGTGACAGTCTGCAGATGGAGTTCACGGACTGTCTGCTGGATAAGAACCGTCTGCGTAAGAGAATAGCGGAGCTGCAGAGCAGCCTGGACCAGCTGCAGAGAGAGCTGGAGAAAGAAAAGGAGAAAAACGAGAGAAACCGAGAGCAGAGCAGCGCCCCCTGCAGGCACGGGGTCAGTACTGCTCTTCACTGCAGCAAGGGCTTCATTACTCAGTAATTTGGTTAAAATATGATTAAATGATCAAAGAACAGTTATTAATAAATCATCAGTGATAAATTAATAGACTGTGGATCGTGGTGCTGGTGCTGAGTCTGGATTTCAGCTCAACATGAACCACGTCTGCTTTTCTGTTTTGAAGGTGTGCTGCTGGTTTGTTTGGTCAAAAAACATATTTAAAGCAGCATGCAAATGATAATCTCTCAGTGTGTGTGTGTGTGTGTGTGTGTGTGTGTGTGTGTGTGTGAATGCAGTCTGAGTTCTCCTGCTCAGTGAGGATCAGTGTTTTGGTCCCTGCTGTTCTCTCAGTCTTGAGCACCACAATGGCACACACCAGCTACTGCACAAGGTACACACACACACACACACACACACATGTAATGTGAATAATGGCTGCCCTCTGTTTATGATTTTCATTGTATTTATAGTTAATATTCATCTCATGCTGAGTACATTTATTGTTTCTGTTATTCACAGTCACCCTCTACTGGCCAGAACAGTGAACAGTCAGAAGGTAAGAGAGGCAGGCTTCCTCTGGACCACATGAAACTATGTAGAAATTTTATTGTATAGATTATTACAATATTAATAACGCTCTAAATGTAGGTACTGTGATATACACTGAGGAGGCGGAGCTACAGTCTCTCATTAGGGTGAATATTAATAACGCTCTAAATGTAGGTATTGTGATATACACTGAGGAGGCGGAGCTACAGTTCTCTCACTGGGTTGAATGTTTTTTTTTACCAGTGTTCTCTCAGCTTGTTAAACGAGCAACAGTAGTTATTATAGAACACATTAGTGGGGGAACTTCAAGGGGGGCACTGAAAAAAACAGATGTTCATCCCTATCTGAACAGGTGTGTTCAGGTGTGTTCAGGTGTGTTCAGGTGTGTTGGTGTTGGAAACTCCCTGTTCTTCTTGTTTTAACACACTTGCTTCCACTTATGAGCTCATCAAAACCCTCTTTAACTATACTGTGTGTGTGTGTGTGTGTGTGTGTGTGTGTTCCAGACTCAAACTCTGAGGAGAATCTCTTCAGTCCGGTCAGTACAATTTTAACTCATTTTAAAATGCTCTGTAGATCTCAGAGTGAGAGCTGAGCTCAGTCAGAGTCGGGGGTTCAGTGTGAAACTGAGCTTCACTGTAGAGAAACTGACCCACTCTGATCTCTGTACAGTGGAGGTGAATGGAAGCAGGCGTCGGTCGCCATGACTACAACACAGATACAGCCCATAATTTATCTCCTATCCAAACCCACCAGTGCAGCTACACGAGTCTTCTGAGTTTTATATGGAATGATGATGATGATGATGATGATGATGATGAAGGTAAAATAGTGAATAGAGAATCTCCACTAATCCAGTTTTCTTTAGGGACTACTTTCTGTAGCTGCACTACACCCTGCAGCATGTATCCCTCCACCATTTTAATGATCTGGTTCTAAAAGCAGGTTCTAGAGCCGAACTCTTCTCAGAACTCTGGTAGAACCGTGTCTCAGGCATCAGGCAGCGTCTTCATCACCATTAGGTGAAGAACTTTCTGTGAGGAGCTTTTAGTAGAGCTTCAGACGTCTGCTTCCCTTCACCTCCACTGTAGAACCACAGCTCTGACTGGAGGAGCTTATCTAGAACCTCCACTGTAGAACAGCTCTGACTGGGGGAGGTTATCTAGAACCACACCAAACCTACCAAACCCACCCTCGGAATGAGTTTGTTCAAACTTTAATTTTGCAGAGAATGTTGAAAAATATGTTCCTGTGTGTGTGTGTGTGTGTGTGTGTGTGTGTGTGTGTGTGTGTGTGTGTGTGTGTGTGTGTGTAGCTGTGTGACAGTGCGAAGGACATAAACAGGCTGTCCATATTCCCGTTCCCCCCCCTGCATGAACTCCATCAACCGCAGAGTGAACACAGAGTGAGTCTCTCACACACACACACACACACACACACACACACACTATCATTCAATACATCCAACACAACACCGTCCAAAAGTATGTGGACACCTGCACTTCCAGCATTTCTGCTGAAATTTCAGCTGGGAGTTAATCTGCTTTGCTGCAGTAACTGCTTCTGCTCTTCTGGAAAGACTTTGCACTAGATATTGGGACATTGCTGTAAGGAAGATTTGATTGCATTCAAAAAGTGAGACCATCAGTGAGGTTCTGGTTTTGGATGACCAGTTCTGCCTCTCCATCTCATCCTAGTGGTATTGGATGGAGCTCCATCATCACTCCACAGAACCCCACATCCCAGTGCTGTAGCCCACACTCAGCACACACACACACACACGCCACTGTTGACCATCGTCAGTCGGTCAGTGTGTGACAGTGTGTGTCTGCTGTGTTTCAGGTTTGACCAGGACTCGTGGGGCAGTGATGAGGCCGACACTGTTACAGGTCTGACACACACACACACACACACACACACATACACTGCTACAGCTATATATTAACCCTCTTGTTTTCACTGTGTGTGTGTGTGTGTGTGTGTGTGTGTGTGTGGGTGTAGATGACTCTGAGTCGTCTCTGTGGGAGTCGTGTGCTTCTCTGCCATCTCAGTTTTTCCCTCCTGATCTGGTAAACCAGCCCGAACCCAGCAAACCCTTACTACAGTGAGTACACACACACACACACACACACACACACACACAAACACACAAACACACACACACACTTACGCACACACACAATTTAAAATTGACACATACAATTTTTAATTACATATATTTTTCTCCATCGCTCAGTCCAGAGCCCTGCCAGCTGTTCCCTCGTCTACCGCTCCCCCCAGGAATGTGAGCCTGGCTGATGACATCACTGTAGTCGGAGGCAACCGTACAGGGATATTCGTGCAGACGGTA